>NW_008583479.1:5999-39800 GCF_000691845.1 Merops nubicus | reverse complement strand
TGATGAAGGAGTCTGTTCAGACCTGCCCAGGCAGTGCCAGCACTCCCCTCTGGCTCAGGTAAATCACCTTCCCAGCAGCCTCAGCCCCTGGGGACAGGCCGAAAAGCAGCAGCTGACGAATACCCACAAAAAGCCAGAGAACACACGTTAGTGTCCCTTGCAGAGATTCAGATTAAATACTGCCACTTAAATGCTACAGTAAAAGTTGATAGCTAATGTAACCAAACATCTGTAAATTAAAACTAACAAAACCACTGGTTTTGCTTTACTATGTATTTCAAGGGAATAAATTTTTCTCTCTCTTTCCTAAGTTTCTAAGAAAAGCTGGAAGCCTGCTTCATTTTGGTCATGCCTTTTTTGTTTGGACGGAGATGTAAAGACTGTTCGTACAATTTCATGAGGCTAGCCCATGTTTGTATCTGACCAGCAGATGAAAGTACAAGACTGTGGACCATCCCATCAGACCAGCCAATGGCAGCCAGAGAGTGCTCTGCTTCAACACCACCACAGACAGCAGAAAAGATAGCTAAAACTCAGTTGTGCTGCATTGTGGAAGGACAATTTGAGAAATCCTCGAATTTCCTCTAATTTATGCCCCTCTCTGCTGGTCGTGAGTGGCCAAAAAGAAAAAGCAGCACACGGAGAGAGTAAAACGGAATTTCCTTTGCCAGCTGTCTGGTATGAAAGAAATGTTTACACAGAAGCGATCCTTTTGAGAGCTGTGAAACAAAGGTTAAGACCCTCACCACACCATCACTGCAGCTGATTTTGCTGCACTGTTTTGAACACCCTGCCTTCCAGTCTTCAGAAATGAAGTCTAGCTTGCTACTCCTGAGAACCTCCCCAATAATTTATATTATCTAGTGATGACACAATACAATGATATCACTGAACAGTAAAGAAATTAAAAATGCAATCATAGTGTTGGGGGAAAACAAGTGAAACAACTTGCTGAGGGAAGGAAGAAAATTTTCACATGGATATGGAGAAAACATTCAGTCGCACCTAAGACACCAATGAATGTCTGCACAAATCAGAGGCTTCCTGCAGGACCCATAAAGTGACCTACAGTGGTGAATGTGGAAAAAGTCATCAGCACACACTAATACCTTTCAACACAGCGTTGTACAAACAATGAAATTCAATTTACTTCAAACCATTGCAGTATCCTTTACTAAGCATCAAGAATTGCTGACATGTACAGTATATTAAAGGGGATTTAATTGTAGGAGGGAAAGGAAAGCCACCCAAATGCTCCATTACCTTGCACACAGGAAATGAAGTTTTTCCTTTCTACATAAGAAGTGACAGTAAGGGTCAGGAAACCAGCTACTTACTGGTGTGCAGTATTCCACCATGGGATAGTGCATTTTATGACCTTTTGCAACACGGCCAGAGAAGAAGCAACTTTGGCAAATGTCATAGTTGAAGTGCTTTAAACTTCTGTACCTAAAAGTAGAGCAAAAAAAAAAAAAAAAATCACAACTTCAGAACTTTGCATGTGAATGCCTCATATTGGTTTAAGTTTTCTGTGTCAGTAAAGACACAGAGGTGCCATGCAGTGTGCAATGCCAGGTAATGCTCCTCTGCCACTGAGGGACAGGTACTGCTCTCTCAAGATGTTTATCAAAGGTCTGAATCTTCAAAAAACTTTTTAACATTGGGCAACAGTGAAGACCGCTACACAATCACTCTCTCTTAACATACAAAAGACAGCACCATGCTTTTTGTTTCTCTAATGCTAATTTCAGTTCTTTTGCTCTTCATCAGGACCCTTAACACAGAATGTCCTGAGGAAGTAAAATTTAATAAGTAATGCTCTCCTCAACAAGTCGCTCCAGCAAACTCCTAAGTGCTGCATATAAGGCAGGAACTTGCTTGTGTCCTTCCAAGGGCCTCTATCAAAACAGTTTTCCTTTATGGTATTTCATCCGTGCAAAACTCCAAATACGCTTTCGGGCCACTATTTAATCTCATCAGCTCTACCAGGAAGTTAACTATTGGATCTGCTGTGCTCAAGTACTTGAAAGAGCAGGAGGCATAAGGGTCGTCTTGTTCCAAACATGGGAGGCAGTTCAGTCACAATGACTTCAAAAGGACATTGTTTTACACGTACTGAGGCACACAGTATTAGCTTTCTAAAAGCCTTCCAATACAGTATCTCTTTGTCAAGTGGGTACACAGGGTTTCAATGACTTGCAAAGCCAAAGAAAAAATCTGTGACAGACAGATTCCACTATCATGATAATAGGTTTGTTATATAAATTTAAGAGATGGATGAGATCAGACAAGTAAAATTAGATGCACACACAGAGCTCCAATGTCCACTTCCCGAGTTCTCGATGCTCACTACAGACTTGCCATTCACTTGCCATCCTTTGATTTTCCAACTGCTGCATTTTTCAGTTCAACCTACATGTCTTTGGCTTTATCTTTGGCTGTCTATACAAAACCATTTAAGTAATTCAGTAATTCATAAACCTTATCTGGGAATGGGAAAACTAGACTTTGAGGATGTGTTGAACTATCCCCATCCCATCCTTACCTCTTTCTCAGTAATATTTAAAATTTCCCAGTTAAGATATTCAAGGGTAATAAAAGCAGAAGAATTAAGATGACTAGAGTAACAGCCTCACAGAAGAAAAAGTGAGATTCATACCAAAGCAATACCTTCATTACACCTCCCATTTCCCACTGCCTGTGAAATGGCACAGCTGAAAACACTGCCCCACTACATACAATAAAAGCAACATTCACACTCTCCCAGGTTAGAGCAAAATGATGGCTTTTCTGTGTGGCATTGCTTGGTGCTGTTGTCCATCTGGGTTTTAGAAACAAAATTACAGAAAGCTCTTTGTAAACCACATGATAGCACAGAAAAAGACATGCCAACGGTACAAGAAAACTGTGCAATGAAAGGACAGAAACCACACAAAGCGGCTATTGCGAAGCAAAGTGATAAAACAAGTCTGGGCATAATTGAAAGTGAGTATTTACTTAGCCGTTAAGTGGATTCTCAACAGGCATATCAACACATAGCCATTTTACAACACAGTGAGCTATTCAATGCCATAGTAACCATGGTGTGGATCCAGATGTTTAAATAGACCAGCAACATTTCCCCCACTCCAGGTTAATGTTTCACAAATACCATTTTTTGTCTGAGAAATTCACATGTAGCTTTACACATCTGTGAATTTCCAAGGCACTTTCCTGCTTTATACCCTGACAGAAAGCAATTCATTAGGATTCAATTCAGAAAATGTAACTGCATGTATAGGACACACTGAATGTAAAGCAAATCATATTACATTAGTTGTACAATCCGGCAATACTTTGGTTGAGGCACAGAAAGGTTGGGGCACAGAGTAAGGGACATCTTAACTTAAGACAAATTAAGACATCATAACTGATGGATGATTTTTGTTCTCTTCAACTCTCTCACAACTGTCCCAGTCTAGGTGTCACTCTCCCTCTTGTGCCATCACAACGATTTTTTTCCCTGAACAACATGCATAATACCAAGCAAACGATTTGCCTGGACACAAGGAGAGCTCCTGATGCACCAAGCAGCAGCACACATGGCAGAAAAGGAGTGAGCTCATACCTGAATCCAATAATTGGGCACTCCTTGCAGATGTTACACTTGGCTTGGTGTTTGGCTGTCTCAGCAGCAGCCACCCTGTGCAAGACGGGCAGCCACACCATGGACTGGGGTTCCAGCCTCATCCAGTCCAGGAAGAGCGCTGCTTCGATCTCCGGCTTGTTGTTGGCCTGCAGCACATGGAACAAAGATACAGCCTGAGCACAAGTGATCTGTCTACTATCAGCTAATTAACGATGCAACCCATTTGCTTCTCACCTACTACTACTCTGTTATCTTTTCCCTGAATATACTTCAGCTTTTCCCCGAGTCCAGCCACTCATTAAGAAAAAAAACCCAACAAAACAAACACATCTCCAGGATCCTGTCTTCAAGCCAGGAATTGAGAACTATTATTAACGTTTCAAATCTTTCTCTTATTCCCTACTACAATAGAAAGCACTACCATGTACTTTGTCATAAAGAAAATCATCCACTTACAGATCACCTTTGATGCCTGATCTCATGTTTTCTCTCTCTCTTATCTGAGCCTGCATAGCACTGCTTCTCACCTATTTTAAAAACAGTTTGTGTTACCTAAGCCCTAAAAATTGCCAGTCTTTTGATCAAAAAATTCCTTTCTCCTTAACATCCTTCATTATCACAATGACCTTTCTTCAAAATGCACGTGTAAGGCAATCATTCATTCAAATCCCTTCTCAAGCCTGTTGTTGAACATGTAAAATCTCTATGTCCTTAAATGCCTCAAAATCCCTCTTCCCACCATATGATCTCTACATTTCCCATCACTGCCTGCAAGTACAATATAGTTTTGTCCTACAGAATATGACTGATTTAGCCTCATATTCCATTACTTCCCAGTTCTGCCTCTTTGCCAAAAGCAGGTGAGCCTATGAGCACTTGCCAACAGCCCTGTTCCTCTGCTGCCTTCCCATCACATCCTAACCAGTGTGATTATTTATCTCTCCTACAGTGACTCTGAGGCAGCTCAGTCACAGAGCTGAATCCCACTGCAGCAGGCATGATGCACGCACGAAAAAATGATGTATTATGCCTACCTGGCAGCACCTACAGCACAGAAAAAGAAAGAGCAAAAAGATGAGAAGCACAAGGCAACAGGGGACATCAGCAAACTATCTGCAGGGGTGGAGGTCACACCATACTAGCAGGCTAGCCACTGCAAAAAGCAGTGCAGAATAAAGGCAAAGAAGTTCAAAAAGGATTTTAAAGAAACCAGTGAAGCGGTGGAGTCAATGTTTACAGGGAACATTTCTCCAGCGTGCAGGGTGGTGGGAAGCCAGCACAAAACTGGTTATCTGAGAACCTGGGAGTTGGCTTCAGTGCTGAAAGCGAGCTGATGGATCAGGTGGAAACAGTGGAGGGCTCTGGTGGGGAGGCCGGGAGGGAGGAGGACGGCTCCGCACAGGGAGCAGCCCAAGCGACGAAGCAGGATACTGTCCTGCTCCACTTCTCTAAACCATCACTATGTGCTAATTCAAATTCCTTGAGACATTTCCTTCTATGCTACCCAACAGGAACAGCATATTTATGTGCTGAATATATTTAAATCCTCTGTTTTCCTTTTTCTCTTGGCTTTCAAATACAGCCCTCAGTGGGCCAGTCTTTTATATTTCAAACTTCACAAGGCAGACTGTCTTCCTTTGTGGTTCAAACCTATTTGAAGGATTTAAATAAATAATAAGCATTATTGTATCATGTACATGGACCAAGATGAACAGGGGATTGAGTGCTAGGGTTTTTGGTGCTTGCTCTCAGTTGCTTTTCCAGTTTCTCATGAAATCTGAATTTACTATGACCTAGCTAAAACCTTATTCAACTAAAAAGATTAGCAACTAGTCTGGAGAAAAATATTGTGACTGATCTAAAGAAGAGAGAGCTATAGGGAAAACCAATTAATTCTGTGGGTTTTTTTTTTGTTTGTTTGTTTGGTTTTGGTTTTTTTTAAGGTAAAACTATTTATAATCTTGACAAACAAATTAACTGATCAATACTTGAAGACTGAGAAAAACGCAAAGTCTCTATACAGAACCCTTGGCCACAAGAAAGATGTGTAAAAATATCCCCAGAATATCTCCTGAGTAATGCACTGCATTAAAATTGACTTAAAATGCTGCTGCAATACTTGGGTTAATTAGAAACAAAGAGATTTTTTTGGTCAGGGCTTTCTTCTTGAGATGCTAGCTTGGGAAACCATCTAAAGACTCCTGTAAGTGCATTTAATATGCACATTTATGGATTTCTAGTACAGCCATACACATCCTTTATGGATGTTTGGGGTAAAACCATCAAAGCACAACTTGCCCACAATTATTTATAAAAAATCCCTCACAATTTAATATTCACTACAGATCTTGTATTAAATGGAATAATGGTTTTTTTTTCCACACATATTCCTGAAGCCTCCTGCATTAAATCCTACTCAAATTTTCTTTTTTTTTTTTTTCCTTTCTTGTAGCTTCAAAATTTAGGAACCCTCCCAAAGGAAAAAGAGAGAAAATCAAAAGTACAATAAAAATCCAGCCAACACCGGCAACAGAATTTGTTCTGAACAGCGGACACTGCCTTTTGCTGCAGGACATCAGTGAATTCAATAGAATTAAATTAATTTTAGAACTCTCCTAAGAGAGTTATATTTAAACAATATGCTATTTTTCAGCTAGCAGTCAAGGCAGTAAAGGGGTTGGGGGCAGACTTTCTGTGGCTTACTCAGTGAGTCAGCATCAGCCAGGAACTACACTGGCAAACGATGACCCTGCCAACAACACTACTTTCTATACAGAGGTCCGCTAAGCCTCCAAAAAAATTTTAAGAGGATCTCTTTAATATGCCATTTCTAATAGAAAAACTATCAGTGTATGGAAACGCTGCAGTGCAAGCTGCAGTCAGAATCAGAATGAGCCACCCCAAGTGCAGCTCTCCGCCTGTAGCTGCTTTAAACTTGCAGGGAAAACGCTGCGGCGACGAAAGACTTTCTGTAACATCCAAAGATCTATTTTAATTTTGCAGTCACTGTCGACTGCCAACAGTCCCAATAGCTGCCTTCCCAGAGCTCTGCACGCCGGCTGTACAAAACCTGTGCTCACAGAGATTAGGTACATTAAAATGTATCAGAACTAGTTCTGAATTATATTACATGAAGATTTAAAGCCACGTGAAGAAAAGCTGGTCAGGGTCAGACAGTATAGGACAGACAGTTCTCTACTGTTCCCTGAGCTGCTATTACAATTATTTTAATAATCTCTAAATCCAGTAAAGGCAGTAGCTGAAGATTTTATATAAGGGAAAAAGTCTGAATTCATACAGTTCATATCTGAACCAACAAGATCAAGCTGTAAAGAATATTAATGTTTTTTCTCTTGAACAGATTTCTGTGCAGCTCCCAATTTTTATGGTAATAACAGAGCGAAGCATGAAGTAAAATTCAAAAAGCCCTTTCTAGCTTACAAGTAACAATTTGTTATGGGGGACATTCACATTCATTATGTTCCAGACATCTGTTTTTCAGTACTTATTTTGCAGGAACAATGGGGGAATAGGAAGTTGGGTAGTGCTAGCATCTTCACACCATACTTCGAAGTTGAATTTTTCATTTTTATACCCCTCCCTTCTTCCACCTGCTAGGGTAAAAAATATTCTATGCTATATTAACTTTATCTATCCATAATATGAAACGTGCATCAAAATACAGTTGTGGCTTTACATGAACAATGCGATATGGTTTTGGACAGACTCAGACAACATAGCACAAACTTCTGATACATTTTTTATGAGCTATACTCTGTTTATGTGCAGTGAAGGAAATTAATTGGAAATAAATTAGCATTGTTAATTTAATAGTGCTTCTCATTTGGGATGGAAAGCTTTACATTAGTCTAGATAAACACTGTTTTGGACAAACTAAACTGAAGAATGGGATTCTTGTTAAAGTTTAAAAATGCAAAGCAAACCATGAATAGCAACCCTGTCTCCCTGAGTGAGATCAAACCCTGTTCAACCTTGTTTTCCACTCTTGAGTAGCTTCCTCAACACATTAATGTTCTCCCCATTTCTGGCCGTTAAGAAAACAAAAGTCAAGAATTTACTGTTTCCGAGACACGTGCTGTCTCAAGCTCAAGAGAGGTTTATTATAAATGTGACTTTGGATGACACAAACTTCTTACATCTGCCTCTACCCTTGGAGGAGATCCTTAAGATCACTACTCTGACCCCTTGGCATTACACTTGATCGCATTGACTACTCCAGCCAAGGTTTTTAGTGTTGTGGCAAAGACTAATAAAATAAAACAAAACCCAAAAGTGAATTAGTCTACAGTTTTATATCCTCCACACTTGAAAAACACCATCGTCCTGCTCCCCCTCCCCAAACCCCTAAATCATTTTAAAAGAGCTCCTTAAAGCAGCTCATTTGTAAGACTCTTCAGGAGTGCCCCCGAAGACAGGCAGGTTCACAAACTCCTGCAGAAATAAAACTAGAATTGCTGGTTTGTGACATTTACTGCAGGAAGGACTTGCTAGTTCCCTTAGGCCAGCGCTCCCCTGTCAGAGCCAAAAGCTGAAGAAATATCCCATGAATAGAAAGAAGGGCTATCTGGGTCTCTCTCAAGAGATCTGGTCCTTCAATAATAATGCTGCATTTGTGTGTTATTCTCATACGTAGTTATTTGTACACAGTATATTCTGTAACTGTTCAAAAAAATACCACCCCAACCCACTCTTCAAAAAACAACAGCCCCGCCAATTCAAATCACAGCATTTGGAGCCAAAGTCACTATCAGGGTCCTGGCCTAGGATTTACAATACCCAATCTCCACCTAAAAGGGTTAACAAGATGCTATTTTGACTTTTTTTTTGCTGAGTATATACACTGGATTTGGACAGAGTTACCTAGTTGTGAAATCGAGGGTGATCTCGCCTTATCATTGATCAAGTACAAATGTAGAAATGAAGACCAAAAACCACAGAATATTAAAATACTTTCCTTTGTCAAAATAAAATTAAATAAGAAGGTTTAAAATACAGGTATGAATAACTGCACATATTTTTCTACTCCTTAGCTTCATCTGTACTTACTTTCACATCAAGTGCTCTACTTCAAGTATGTGCTCAGAATAAAGCATACTTAAAGCAGTTTATAACCTAGAACCAAATATCCAAAACTTTATTGAGAAAACAGCAAGAGACATTTTCATCTGAGTTGCATTGTTTTCACATCAATTTTCTTAAACATCCCCATGTCACAGTAACTCTTCCAAGGCAGTGACGTGAATTCCTAGGTTCTACTTACACTATACAAGGAAAGCATATTAATAATTTTCCACTGTGATTAAAACACTGCACGTGTGTTCTTCACATCAATTCCTTATCCTGTTTACTTAAAGAAACGTACCCATCACAGAATGAAAAGGAAAATGCTTTCACACTCCAGCAATACTGAATTCACTCAATTTTTCACAGATCTATAGATTGCTTCGATGCAGTCTGAGCCTAGGCAGAACTACAAAGTCTTCAAATGGTCATCAGACCAAGCTCTTTGCTCTCACTTAATATTTTTTCTTTAAAATCTGAAAGCTCAATCTCCCTGCCCCATGCAAGAAAGATGAGCCCCATAATATCCTTTTTCTCCCAACAATTACTAACTATGGAAGGCAAGAGCTGGTGCTGGGGGGATGAAAAGCACCACAAAAAGCACAGCATCAGCATCATCATCAGCCTGCATAAAGGGAGCTGCTCCCTGGGAGCAGGCAGGGCTGGCAGGAGCGGGTAGGCTGCTGCCAACAGTGGTGCTGGGAAGCCTGCGCTCCCAACCTTCATTCCCAAGGACTCGCACTTCAAACTGGAAGGAGAGATTTCCCCTGTTATCGCTGGGAACAGTAAACATCCTTTTATTTTTTGCTGTTGTGCAGACAGACAAGGCCGTTGTCAGGGCACCTAACTTGAGGGGGCTGGGAGAGCCATTTCTGAAGCACACATTTGTTGCAAACCCTGACATGACTGCAATTTATTGCTGGCTTATCATCACCAGAGAGGGGGAAAAAAAAAGGAAAGAAAAAAGCCCTAAAGTAAAAGCATTCCTCACCGTGGGCGTTCAAAGAAAGACTTAATTTAGTTTCCACACATGTAATGTAAACTATGAATCCTCACAATATTTTAAAAAATTGAATTATCTCACTTCAGTAAAAGGAGGCTGCTGGGAGCCCTGTGCAATCCTCCTCGGCCATCCAGTTCCTCCAGCCACTCCATTTCCTGCCTGTTCCTGGCTCCAGCCTCCCCCCTCAACAACTCTATGCTGTGGCCCCCTGCCTGAGGACCCTCGTGCTCCCCATGCACCACCATCCCACACTAAAAGGATCTCTCTGCTCCCCTCCTCCCTTTCTTCTGGGAAGGTCTTATTTCTTCCCCCAACTCCATTCCTGGCTACTCCTTTCTTTCATGCCTTATTCTACCCACCCTTTAGTTTCTTTCATCACTATCATTACTATTACTGTTCTTACCATCGTAATGTAATTGTGGCCCTCATTTTTCCACGCCTTAATTCCTCCTCCCTCCCTTTCATCAGGGCTCTCCCTATGTTTGGATCTTTGCTCCTCTCCCCAGGACTCCATCCCACCAATTTTTCTATTTACCCCTCCTCGTCTGAGCTTCCCTTCCCCATCTCTGGTCCTCCTAGAAGATTATCTGTTCTGCTGCAACTGAGGTCAGCAACCACCCTCCCAGTCTGCAAGTTAAAATGAAGCTTCACCCAGAGAAAAAGAGGATGTAACTCCTCTCACTGCAGGTAAGAAGAAAACCTACTTTTCAGTGCAGGTAAGAGAAGGAAACCTCAGGTTTCCCGATGCTCTGATCTACGAACACATGAAAGGTTGTGCCCAGCTGTGCTTGGGCTGTTTCCAGAAAGGCTGGCAGCTGGATGAGGTGCAGCATTCAGCTCGCCGGCGAGTCTTCATTTGTAATGACGATGTTGCTCACTCATTTTATTCAAATAAACATTTATTCCAAGGTCTTCCTCCAACTTGATAAAAACTGGGTTTTTGTGTTCCATCACTATGAATTTTATTATTTTTTCCCCGGCATAAGCACACAGAATGGCAGCCCTCTTTCCTAAAATCCATGGTTTTGCCAGATTCTGAGGTTTTGAACATGGATTTGTTGCAGCATCATTTTGTGTTGGTCTCACTTGAAAGCCCAATGTGGAACTCAAGGCTTGAAAGCCACAGCAGCAGGGTCTAAGACAGCTATCAACACTACTACTCATACTTTATCAGCAACGGTTATCTACCCAGTATATGGTCCTATGAAACATTAAATTGGAAATGGCATCAACTACAGATTAGAATTATAAGAGGTCAAGACACAAATGATGGAAACAAGAAAACAGGAATCCTGTTTAAAATAAGTTTAAAAAATGCAGAAAGCAGACATCCCATCACAACCGAAGTTTGTGGTGATTTTAGAATTAGATTCTTTTCATAGTCATTGTGTGTAAGAAGACTGCTTCTAAGCATTAATATTCATTGAAAAAAACTTGCTGTGTTTTGCTTACTAGAGAACTGAAACTACTACATAATGAAACTTGAGCAGCACGCAAAAAAGCAAATAACTCCCTCCGCCCCCCCCCCAAATCCCCCAGGGACACTTAGAGGATGGGAAAAGAGCATTTCTTCTATTGTAATGTAGAAGATGCATTGAGAGTTAATCACAGACCATACATTACCTCCCCTCCTCTACCTTTTCATTAAGCAGCTGTCTTCATCTTGTGCATTCTGCTGGTGGTTAGGATAAAGATGAATAATTCCAGTATCTCTCTTCCTCCCCAGATTAAATAATTTACAAGTTAGAAAAAGAGCCTCCAGTTGGAAGTGTATTCCTCAACAGACAGGACAGAAATTCTTTCTGTACTCTTTACAGAAAACTGCCATTATCCAATCCAGCAGTGGAAGGAGCTCATCAAGCACTCCTTGTCCCTAGACAGCACTGCAGGCAGTCACTCCCTTCCTATCCCTCCCCTGGGCACCTGGCTGTCACTGGTATGTATATACCCAAAATTTAGATTAACCATTGCTGTTCACCTACATGGCAGCAACAAATGGTGATTTACTGCTGGTAACAGAAAATTGTAAAACCAGGAGCTGCCATAACAAAGACTTAAACTGTTTGCAGGGTTTAATTTCAATACAAGATTTGATAACATTTTTTTGCTCTCTGGATAACAGCATAATCTGGTGCTCTTCCACCAGGTCTTAAGAAATGGCCTAATTCAAACACATCTCGTCAAAGGAACAGTTTAATTCAGCAGCGAACACCTTCAGTACCTTAACCCTTCTTATAGATTTTCAGTCCTCCTCAGAATGGACATGCTACGTCAACACAAAACATAAATCAGAAAATTAACAGTGAACAAACATGAACTTACAAACTGGAAACAGCTTCTGACGCTCGGCTCGATATTGCTGCCCCCGAAGGAGGCCACCTCCCCCAGCTGCCGAGGGATCTGGATGGAATCGTGCAGCAGGAGCCCCAGCCGGCGCTGGTCGCAGAAGCCCGTGGAGCTTGCCACTTGCTTGAACAGGTCTGGGGGAAGGCAAAGGACACCAGAGCCAAAGCATCAATGCTGGGGTGCAGCCAATATTAGTGTGGAAGCTTGCATCCCTTCAAAGGCTCACAAGCGCGGTCACCAGCCTTGGCGAGCATGAGCACAAATGCATCTTCATTTTGGCTGCTTCTCTTCCCATAAAGACTGTGGGGTTTTTTTTCTGTTAAATGCACAGTCTAGTGATAACTTTTAATACCACTACTGGCTTGTACCTGGGAAGAAAGGTCATTCCAACACAGCACCTGTGGCATTACTGATAATAACGGCTGTGACTCTATAACTCAGCTAACCGAACAGCAGGACCTTCCAGCAACGACAACATAAATATTTTAAAAATATCATTTAACAGTAAAACAAACTCATACAACATACAGCACACTTTCAAGTTTTTGTAGTCAATGTAAAACTCAAGAGAACCCATTTCTTTCAGATGAGTTAAACTGAAAACACATCATAACCTTTTAATCCAAGAGTATTTCTAAAATGAAAGGGAAACATTACAGTATAACAGAACTTGCTATCCACTGAGAATGTTAATATCATATAAAGTTTTCACCTCTGAAGTGAAATGTCACTTGGAGCCACGTTCTGTTACTGCATCATTATAGAAAAGAATCCTTACAGGACAGAATTATTATCCCTTTGTAAAATCAGTTTAACTTGGTGGAAATTAGTTATATATTAATTAGTTATACGTATATGTTAAGGAGGCTTTAGAGTTCATAATAATAAGAAAATTCAGGTTAGCATTAACTGAAATATTTATTTGGTAATATCAGTGCTGATGATACATGCCCTGAATAAATCCTCTTTACTTTTCAGAGAGTTAAAAAAAAAGGCGTGCTGGAGACAGCTAGAATAAAATGGTGCCCTCCTTTGGAGCCACCTTAATATTTCACCCAGCACCAGGGTTACAATTATAAAGGTGCTTCACCACTGCTTGAAATCACTTTCCTAGCACTGCTTTGACACTTGCTTTCTTCCAAAGGAATGGATAGAGAAAGGATTATTATTTAATTACATGAATTCAAATCTTGCCAAGTCTAGTTTTATAACAAATAAATTTGGGAAAAATCCTTCCATCACCTCTGTAAGCCTAAAGACTTGTGCTCTAGCACAACCGACTCTGCTTTGCTGCACAAATGAGAAAAAAACTTAAAAGATGTGACTCGTGGCATCCTTGCACCAACACTAATAGCAACTGCACTGTGACTTCAGCATGGATGGCGAAGTCAGACCACAGCCTGGGAGAGATAATTTCCTCTCCCACAAACAACTCAGCTTTCCATTTCCCCGTTATTAAAACATTAAATGTTCTACAACATCAAAAAGCAGGATTATGCATTACTGTGTACACGCACTGCAGGAAACTACAAAATATTAAACTTTTCCTTTATAACCATGATACTCCTCAGTGAAATATCATTTTGAAAAATATCTGTACGGAGTAATTTTCTTAAAAAGACTTTCTGAATACTTTTCACAACACCCACATCTAACACCTAGAGATCTAAACTGTGACATTCATAGTGATTGCCTTAAAATCTGATCCAATTACACATAGCTATGCATTGGCTCGTTTCTTGGAACGTTTTTCTCTTTAGTGTTCTTCAACTTTCATTAGTAGAGGAATAATAACAATTCACGAAGAACTGCTATGGTATTGGGTCAAATCCTAAGTGGTTTTTTTTTTTTTAAACACATGAATGAGTGATACCAGTTAATTTGAACTCTTCAAAACTACTCTTACCATTAGTTCTTTTTCTGGATCTTGGCCTCACTAATTAACTGATTCATTAGTCAGATAAATCTAAAAGTTCAAGTGGAATTTTTTCAAGTATTTCAGGATTTGGTCTGCTAAAATAGGCAAAATTTGCATGCCTTTAGTATTTCTTTAAAGGTAGCAACTATATTTAAACACAATGTGCATATCAAGACCATGAACATAACGTGGAAAACATTTTTAAAAGTTAACATATTTTAAAATGGTGTCATGCAAGATGTTCCATAGACATGCATTTTTGTGTATGAAGGTGTGCTAAACCAGTGGTCTCCAAAGAGGGATTACTGTACCCCAGGGAGTCTGCTAAACAATCCATTACGGTGAACTCAAAAAACATTTGTTGCACTGTTAATAAATTCAATTTAAAAATTTTGAAATAATGTTACATTTGTCTTTATCGCACCCTTTTTTTAATTTCTATTTTTTGGTATGTTTTACTAGGTACATAATATATTAGCACAGCGGCACACGTATATAATTTATAAATAAAACATCTATTGGGAGTGCGCGCTCAGAAATTTTTTCTGATAGAAATGCCATCAAAAAAGTTTGGGGACCACTCTATTAAATTACGTATAAACCATACTGGACAAATAACTGAAAAGTACAAGGTGGAGCAAATTAACACCGTTTGCATCTGGACTATCTAAAAGAATGTCTCTGTATGCTACTTAAATGTTTATGCAATAAATACTAGGAACAAAAACAGAAAATAAAGTAAAACCAAAAGAATGATATTGACTTACATCTGTATTTATCTTCCAGGTGTGCTTTACAAAGGGATACAACACCAGTTTTGAAAGATAAGACACGGATCCTTCCTGTTCGACCCCTAATGAAAAAGAAAAATTGGCTCCTGAGCTCCTCCTCGCAGGACTCAGCCCTGTCCCGAGCACACCGAGGGGCTGGTACGCCCCACGCGCCTGCCCGGCCTGCCGCGGGTCAGCCCTCCCCTCACACCCACTCCCCCCTCGCGCCCCTGCCCGGCCTGCCGCCGTGCCCGTATGACCACTTTGGCTTTTGAACGTGACTGTGAGAAAAGCATCCTCCTCCCTGCTGCAGGTGGCAAAATGGCAAACTTCCACACCTCCTCTTAGCATCTGGTTTGCTCAGTTTACCTCCAGCTGCTGACTTCCTCCAAGACTTTTATTTCAGATAGCATTTCAAATACATAATGTCTACTGCAAATGAAGGCATACACAACATACGAAGCTAACGCCTAGAAACGGCAGTTTTGAAGCAGAACCTTATCAACAGTTTTCAAGCATCACCAGTATGAACACCATGGGAACAAGATAAATCATGTACAGGCATGCCACGGTCATACCTCAGGCTGCACTGTTTGGCAAAGATTCACATTATCTTTTTAATGCTACGAAAGCATTGTAGGAGCCAGCAGTGTTCATTTACCCACACATCTCCCCTCCAAACCCTATAAAAGATGCAGATGGAAACAGGTGGACAAAGCAAAATTCAGAATTTGCAACCTTCTCCTAAAGAACCTTGTGCTTTTCATCACATATAATTATTTGTTGTTTACCTATGCTTTCCACACTCCACTCCTCTTACTGCTCTCCCTCAAATCTTTTCCAAATTAATTATCATCTGTGCCCTGAGAAACTCCTGCTGATGAATACCAGCCTCATGCAAATGAGAAGAGTGTAGAATGATGATTTCCCTGCAAGGCATATTAAATTGAAACTTGCACAAATCATGAGTTGTTCAGTTCACTCTCCTCTCCTAAGCAAAACCAGTAATTTAGCATGCTACTGCAAATGAGCATGAGTGACTGATCAATTAAAACAAATCTGAAACGTGTTGGATTTGCAGAGCTGTGCCCGTAATTAGATCAGTCATTGACTGTGAATTTGATTAATATCTTTACAAATGACAGTTTTCAATGATAAGAAAAGTAAAGATTCAGTACATTTAATTAAATGTCTTCAGTGCTGCTATGCACTTCGGTTGATCTCTGCCTATTAAGTTTACAATGAAACTAAACACAAGTAACCCCAAGGTCACCTCTCTTACCAGCATAATTCAAACCTGAATTTCAGCAAAATAGCTACGAGCTTTCCTCACAGATAAAACACCTCTCTGTTTCATTGTGTCCTGCAATACACAGTTCCCTAGCATACCTAGGGAATAGCCTGGAGGCAGCCAATTATAATTTCTAATGTTGTATTTTCAGCATGGTGCAACATAAAGAAAACTAGGCTGGACATGGCAAATCTAAACCGGCTGGTCCGGGCTGGGAGCAGCCTGTGGAACGACCTTCACTTCCCTCTCTGCCACATCTGGACAGACACCCCTGGCACATCTTCTCTGGCTTTTGCTAACTGGCTATCTGTGTTTAGATGTTATTTACAGCTGATGATAATTCAGAAGATCAGAGCTGTGTGGAAGCCAAAGCAGATTAAGGGAATAAAACTTGACTCTTAAATTAATATAGCCACATTCCCTACTACTGGTACACCACAATAAAATATAGTGTAATCTGAGTAATCCACTCCACAGGATATTGCAGCTGCTGCAGAAGATGTTATAAGCAACGGGCTTATTGGAGGTGATCCTGCAGGAAGAGGCTCTGTACAAATCGACAAATCGACTGGTTTTTTTGTTTTTTTTTTTTTTTTTTTTTTTTTTTTTTTTTTTTTTGGTAGGTGATCATTGACGCTTCAGTGCTGTGATAAAGGGTGGATGGAAGAACAACATCACGGCACTTCAGTTCAATACAGTTTAAAATGTCACTGGACATTTTAAATACAATAATTGACCCATGTCCTTCCATTTCTACACATAAATGTTTATTCTGCCACAGCAATGAGTGTGTCTGGCTGAAGGTTGCTGATAAGAAATTTGAAAACACAAATAAAGACTTTCACTGACACTTTTTCACTAAGTACAAAAATAATGGCTTGTTCTAAAATTAGCTTATAAACATGTGTAGGAATTTGTCTATGTATTATAAGCAACATCACTAACTCACTGAATAGCAATACTCATTAATTTTTTTAAGGTAAATTTACTCTGTTGTGTTCATACTTATAGGTACACTTTTTAAAATTAAATTTTAGATGATGTATTCCTCAGATCTCCTGACTGCTAGGATTTGTAAGCACATTAGATTAGATGAACCTCTTCCATCTTTGAACAATTCTAGATTGAAAGCTACAGAAAATGGACAGCATAAACAGAAAAGGTTTAACATCCAGAAGTACAGATGCATGCAAGTCTATATGATGGTGTTCATACTGTTGCTTCCTAATAATTCTCTTGAATTTACCTAAATAAATTTTAAAAGCCATGACCTACTGAGGACACGCAGCCCCAGAATTGCTCTGAACACTGAAATCTGTTAAAAAAGTTCTATTTCCCAGCTCTCTCATCATTTAGCTTAATAAAGCTAGGACTGTAAGCCTAACCAAAGGCTGTATTGATTCAGCAAAACGCAGCCATTAAATCATTAGGTTTATTAAACTTCAACTATGGGATTTTTTTCACTTTCAACCCATTCATTTTGTCATGAGGCAGAAGGCTTGTTCCTCCTTCCCCCTTCCCTGCCTGCTGCTGGGCAGGCTCCCGAGCACCCCACGCTCAGAACACCCATACGTACGTGTCATAGACATTCAGCAGCCAGTTGAGGCACATGTCCACGCAGAGAGGAACATTGACCAAGTTATTGTGCTCTTGTTCTAGTCGATCATAAATGGTGGTCAAGCAGTTAATGATCTGCAGAATATCCATCGGCTGGTCATTTTGTTTGAGGTTGTGCTGGTCCAAGGCATCACACGCAGCAGACAGACTCAGGAGATCCACTGTTGTATTTAAAAAAAAAAAACACCACCACAATAAAGATTGAAGAGAAACAGTGTCTGTATTACCCATAACTAAAAAGTAAATAGAACAATTTACTTGGCTGACATGCCTGGGCAGAGGACATTTTATGTCCTCTGAAAGTCATGTGCAAGACTGTTTTAATTTAAGACTCCTACAGGTGCACTGTTTATTCAGCTGTGGTCTTAGAGGGCAGTGCTTATAAAAGTGAAATTTGTTTCATTTTTACCTGTAAAGTACCTATTAAGCTACTGGATCCTATGGAAATATTACACGTAAATTACTAGGTAAGTAAAAGTTACATATTTTATGCTTTAAGTTCCTACAAATAGGTTAATGAATATTTGACTACTGCATTCACCAAACATGATCTAAACATAGTATACGTCATCAGCTTTCCCGAGAGGTGCTATCCATTTTGTACAAACTTGAGCAATCTTAATCGAACCAAACTCTATAAGGAATATGCAAATAAATCACAAATGAACTGGGATTAGCCTCTCTGTTATTTTTCCTCTGCTGAGAAGAGGGAAAAAACGATTCTGGAAACATTAATAAAACCTGAAAGAGGTAATTTAATGAAATTCATCAATTTTTAATTCTGCAGAGAAGTTACATTTATAAATACCTTTATGACATTACAGAGTAAGACAAATTTAAGCTTATGAATCAACATAGAACAGTGAGTTTTGCCACATATATTTTAAAACCTATTTTCATTCCAATTTAAGTCAGTTGCATTTTGATATTTGAATGTCCAATGCAAAACAGAACTTCCCTTTCTCAGCTCTTAGTCTCTGCATACTAACATCAACAGTAGGATCACATTTTGAGGTACAACAAGTCAGAGAGTTATGGGATGTTGGTTGAGAAAGTGAAATAGGAATATGAACAAAAGGAACGAGAAAAATTAAACTACTGACACTGATACTCCTGCTGTCACATAAAAACCCTTTGTAATTCTGTGTTGTGAATTTCCAGGGTGTGAGCAATGGGGATATCAAAGCCCAGATGCTGTTAGTCCTGCATGTACCATGAGCAGTCACAAAGTGCAGTATGATTCAGTGTGACTCGAGGGACTAGCATCTGGCCCAAAATGGACAGCCCAAATTCATCCAAGAAAATTCTTCACAAAACTGAGAAATTAACTGACCTAACTGCAAGACCAGTTTTTCTCTCATTGGAATAAAAATGTGCTTTATTAAGTCCTGGTAAGCAATACCTTCTGGTAATGTCAAAAATAATAATAAAAAGAAGTGCAGAGGCTAAATGCAGAACCTCATACAGGAACTTTTTTAGAATTGATCACGCTTAAGGGCACATTTGCCAAATCCACACTTGAGTATCCTATTTTATCAAGGATGAAGCTGACCCTTTGATGTCCTAGTGGAGATGAAAAGTACTTTAGCTGCACACAGGCCTGCTTGGTAATGCTGCATGGACACTACACTGGGATTTCATAACTGCCAGAAAAATTTCAGCAGTATAAATTTCATTGGAAATCAATAGGGACTTCTGCTACTAAATCCCTTCAGCGCTTCTGAAAATTTCATCCTGTGGGCCTGACACATCCAGTGCTAAGGTGAACAGGAAAGCTTGGATGCTATTCCTATTATTATACCACAAAACAGAACTTTGAATCTGTGGTTCTGTGCAAGGTTTTATTGTAATTTTACTTGTTTCACATTAGCATTTATTAAAAGAAAATCTTCTGGAATATTACCTTCAACCTATTAGCACATAAAATATAGCTATTCTAAGGTCAGTCTTACACTCCACAAAAGCATATATATCAGTCCCATTCCTAAGAGGCTCAGAAAGACAGTCTTCTAATAACTTATTAGTCAAATTAGAAATAGACCACTGCCTTCACAACACCTTTAACTCTGAGCTTTAGGCTGAACTCTCAGATCTTTTGAGACTATGAATCAATGGTAATTAAATGAACCCCTCAGGCATCTGAGTGGCAGCTTAATTATATATGCAGCTACTGCTAAACATGGGTCATTCCACTTTGTGAAAGCTTTTCCCACTAATAAGCAGTAACTTTTGAAAAGCCTTTCACACTGCTCCTCATCAGCCTCCTGTCCTATCTTGAAGCTTATAACATATGTTCATCTTATAGCAGGCAAAAAGTGCATGCCACCACACTCTGGTTTAGGGAACTCCTTTTTATAGAAGAAGCGTGGTTCTGGCCTTTGCCACATGAACCTCCCACAGCATCTTTCCCACCAAGATTAAAGAAACAGGGGGGAGGAGGAGGCGGTTCTCTCCCAGAACCAGGAATTGTGGATTTCTTTCCTATACGGAGGTCCCACGAATGCCAGTCTTTCAGAAGACAAGCACCAAAGTCAGGTATGTATTGAAGACTTGCATATTCATTGTCATTCAGTGATTTGCAAAGTTTTAAGCAAAATAACCCACTTCATGCTGTGTACTTTTTGCGACGTCTCTGCCACTCTTTTGTCCATTTCTATTTAAAATTCCAAAACTGACTCCAGAATTTGTGTGAGCAGTAGCTTCTACCTTATTTTGAGATCTACAGCACTATTTCCCTAGCCTCTAAAGTAACAGAAAAAAAAACTAGGATGTTTGTAACTAGACACAAACCAGTGGCCAGACTGCAGGAAAAGTAAAGCAGACAACCTGGAATACCTAATGGAGGGACAGAAGTGACAACTAACAGGCAGGACAAAGTATGCTATGGAGGTCACACACTGAACTTGGGGAAAATTCAGCATATGGCTGGTGATACAAAGTATTAATGGTGTTACAAGAATGTAAGATCATCTCCTCTGTTACTTGCTGCTTTTGGCTGATACATTAAAAAAAATATATTTAATTTAGCCTGCATAAAATTGAAGGAAAAAGGCACCCTAAAAAAAGTTCTTGAATATTTTCTTTTGCTGCATCTCCAAGAAAAGTTTGTGAATTCATCTCACTTGATTGACACAATCCTCAGATGTGGTTTGCATTTGAAGATCAGATCTTTTAAAAGTAGCAAAACAAGAAAGTCAACATGCTTTGATGTTGTTATCAAAGGAAACTTTACATTAAAAAAAAACAAACAACAGTGCAATAGCTACACCTGGCATGCCCACAATAATTTTGGAGGCTGGGATGATAGTCACATACACGATTCTTCTAAAGTAACACAACACACAAGCATTTATTTCCGTATCTTCAGGTTTCATATCCTACTGTCTTAATGTTCATTGGGCCAATTTACAAACAGAGAAGAACTAAAGGCCAAGTACAGTTGATTTTTAAAAGTGTTTATATTCTTGCCACTGAGAAATAGACTGCACCTTCAATTCTGTAGGCCTCCTATTGTGCACACATCTTTAGAGTGCTGCTCCTCAGCAGACAAAACTGCTCATTATCAAGTTTGCAGAAAAGAATATGCATACATACATTTAAACTCCTGAACTTTAAAAACTGAAATAAAAAGCAGGAGCTGAAAGCAGCACCTATTACAAGTGGAATTTATGGATTTTGGGCTATGCATAGGAGCCCTGAAACCCAGCACTGTACTCTGTTTCTACTAGTGCCAAACTGCAGAAAAAGAATTTTGCAACAAGTTGGTTGGTTGGTTTTTGTTTTAAATCTAACTAAACTTTCACAAGTGACACTGAAATCAGAGAATACACAAGTATAATGATGGTGTCTCCAAGCAAAAATATTTGTAAGAACAAAGAATGCTAACCAAATTCCTCAAATACTTCTCCCTAGATTCAAGTATGAAGAATGTGCTAAAGTAATCAGTGTCAGCGCTACTGCATGTCTCTGAAAACATCCATTCTCAGGAAACCTGCCCAAGTGCAGCCTCAAGAGATGAGCTACTTCAGTGCAACTCCATGCTGCAGAGTACAAGATGAGTCTAGAACTATTCAGTGGTAAGGATCAGGGTAATACAGCTAAAACAAGATGAACATTTTGCATTTCAAGCCATAAAAGTTATGATTTACACTTGTGCACTGCCAGCCAGAGAAACTTGTAATTCCAAAATTTTAGTTCCTTCAGTGCTGCAGTGATTATGAATACTTAACACGGCCTGTCACTTCCGTTTCTTTACCTTCCCACAAATGAGTGTGGCAGAACTGTTGTGTCACGGAAAGATGTTTGTAGTTCTGATCATCATCATTCATTAACTGTCACTGTCACTGCAATCGTACCGAAATCTTTCATTATGTTACAAGTCTTACCCTTGGGTTTGTTTTTTTTTTTTTTAAATAAATTTACAAATTAAGTCTGTTCACTACTGGAATTCACCCATGCTTATAAGCCTAAAAGTAAACATGCTCAAAAATACTGAGGTTTGACACAGCTCCAGAAAGCATGTGAGCACAAATCTGAACTTGAGATAGATCAACAGCTGAGACATCTGCAACCGTGTCAGAAATTTAACCCAGTAATTAAATACCAAATAGTGAATGTTAAAATATTTTAATAACCCTTCAAACTGCACCACCTAATAAACTGTTTTATTTGGCAACTGGTTGCCCTACCAGGAAAATATAAGCAAATTATTTAGTTATCATGTTACAATAAGCTGAAGAGGAAATGTAACTGGTGACGGGCAGCACACAATACACCAGTTGAGAGAATTAAAATGTTAGAACATGCACTTCACTAATGTATGGCTGATGAGCTACTTCTGAACACAACAAAAAGCTGAGGAAAAATGAAACTAGATGTTTATTGTGATGATCTCATTTAAAGGCAACAGCCCCTCAGGGTTCAAGATTCAACTTAACAAACCATAATTAACTCCAGCTCTGGGGTGATTACTTCACCCAAGCTCTCACTGTTCCAAACATACTACAATCCTTTGATCTTGAGCTGTGAAGCTGTGGCTGACACAGGACATGGCTTCACTAATGAGCACAGGGAAAATAGCAGGTAAAGAGTATAAAGATAAGAAATATGTAGGGGATGTTAGTTTTGTTTCTGATCCACTGCTCTGTCTTACAAGGGATAGATCTGTAGACTACACAGCACTTTGGTTTTTTAAGGAACATGCAACAGGTGGCTGCAGAGGACCCTTCAGGTGAACAATTTCCATGCACCATGCAGAGCTGGTGGTATCTGTGGGTGTGTTTTCTGCTTTTGAAAGTCACAGATAAACTTGTGCATTGGTCATACAGTCTTCCTGGCAGTGGGTGAGGCACAGGCATGTACTTACGGCAGAGAGCCTTCTGCAGCCTGCGGAGTTTCATGGCAGTCCTGTATGCGGAGAACCTGACGTTGTTCAGGTCAGCTGTAGGGGGGAATATTGAAATAAAAGATCAGCTTTATACCTCAGAAATAACCAAACTCACAAAGTTGTTAAGTTGAACTAGAAGATTATACTCATTGGTTAAAAGAACAAAGAAAAAGTACATTAGACGCTACTTCACTGAGCAAAAGCCCTCAAACCTTGACAATCATCCAAAAGAAAAATACTAAGTCCTTTTGTTCAAAGGCATGGAACTTAAGAGCATTTGAAAGGACAACATCAGTGACTGCAGCAGTGTTGTCTGAAAATACCACAGCCTTTCACACCACAGGCACTGTGAGAGATAAGAACTTGAAATTCCTTCTTGCCTGCCCGATGCACCAGCCAGGCTGCATGCAGGCAGCCCCAAGAGAAGACTTGTGCCCAGGAAAAAACAGGTGACTCTCAGCTGCTGCCAAAAAGAAAGAAAATTTAAAAACCCAATGAAACTTTTGTGCTCTCCTCCTAAGCAGATCCCAGCCATGCCCTGAGATGTAGAGCCTTCTTGGAGAGCAGCCAGCTCAGCAAACCAGGTGAGCTCCCAGGTTCCCAGCTCCGGAACGGCGGGGAGCCGGCTGTGGCAGCACGCCAGGGAGCAGCACACAGCTAGGCGCAGACACGCGACATGCAGCAATCTTTGAGAGAGCTTTCCTTCTCTGCCCTTCACAGAAGGAGGACATCAGCACAACTTCTCACTGAATACATTAACCATGGCTTGCAAAACCTCCTAGGACACTGCAGGGACACGGCAGGCCACACACCAAACCAGACACGCTAGAGCAGAGCCAGGAAGCCTCTCGGCACGTAGGAGGCTCAGTACCAGCTGTCTGAACATTGTTCAGCATCAAACTGTGGTGATCTCCACAGCAAGGCAGAGCAACTGGTCTGCAGCCTAAGAAGTGAATGTTAGATAAAACTGAAAAGAAATGAGGGGTGGTCTCGGACAAAAACTGGCCAGGAAACTGCATTTGCATCTTTCTCTTCTGTGGAATGAGACCAAGGAAGACGTGTTTATTCTAGTTTTGTCCCTGGGTTTGCTGAAAGTGACCTTGGGCAACCCTCATTAACAAGAATGAAGATAAAATTCACTGAAAGTGAGGTTGAAACTACTGTGGCTGCATTCCTGACACCAGTACCACCACTACATTGGCTAACTCATACTTTACAACTAGACTTGGCATACCAAGACTACTGGGCAGATACACCACTGCTTGCTTTATTCAGAATCAAACCCAGGATGCAGAAGTGAGCATACAAATCTGGCTAAGGGATTTAATTTATGGGAGCAGGTCAACAGAACAGCGTGCAGCTTCAAGTCGGTACCTTCACCAAGGAGAACCCGGGTAAACCAACAAGGTTGCTGCTTCAGGGGCAAGTGCATGAACCGATGTGGTTTCCCAGGTGGAACTGCCAGCACCTTCCAGGGACGCTATGGGGTGGCTGCAGAGTGGTGGGGGGGATCCTGGTGTGATACAGCACAGTCACATCCACTGCTGAAAAAACAGGCTGCTGCTGGCATCCTTTTGGCCCTGCCACCTACCCAGCTAATTCCTGCTCAAACACTCCCAGGCATTTACACAGTCTAGGGATCACTCCCAATAGATCACTTGGCATCTTGTAATTTAAGGGTTTTCTAGCACAGAAATAGACTGTTTGTGCCAGCCAGTTTCACCTCCCAGCAACCCTGCTGAATGCATTTAATTTACTGATTAAATCCGTGGGGCCTAAGGAGTTGATGAAGGGAAAATGTTTGGAAAATGTAAACTACTATGTAAATACAAAAAGAACAATAAAAAATAATACACTGGATGAGAATAAAGGTCGATTTAGCCCAATAAGCTGCCTGTAAGCCTGGCAGAGTCTTAGAGAAAGAACAGGATCTAAACCAGGGCAAATACAAACCAGCCCCTTATGGTATATGCACTGAGGTGCTATAAAGCTGTTTGCAATGCAGTAGTTTGGGTATAACTATCCCAACATCATTTACAAGGCTGTACAGGTAGAGGTAGCAGTGGGAATATAGTCTCAATTGCATTCATTTTAATTAAGGTGTTGTGAATGAGTAATTTAAAGTTTGATAATGCAGTAGTTTTGTACTCAATAAAAGTTGTTTCTAAAACACATCTCACAAGAGAAAGGAAAGTTTCAGCTTTGTATATAATTTCTTTCTCTTTTCACAGTTCCATACACCCTTTTAATGGACAGTCTCTCATGTATTGCTCCTGCCATCTCCCTCTCTCACAATCATCCTGACAAGTGCAGAAGCCTTAATGTGGCGTGGAACACAGTGAGCAATTTAAATAAAGTGACAATTTGTCTTGAAGGGAAATTAATAAAGCAGTCCCGCATGAACATACTGTGACTTCAGTTACATTTCGTACCCTTGCTGAAAATCTGCACTTGTGTTCTGGAAAAGAATATACACTAGATTAATGGGAACATCAATTCTTCTCTATTTATTATTTACATTTTAAGAAATATTAGCAAATATATAAGCATATTTCAGGCCTTGATCAGGGCAGAAAGTACCATCTATGAAGACACTTAATCCTGAAATTTACAGCTATTTTCTGTATATGTAACAAACTGAATTTATTATCAACATGACATCGCTTAATGACATGGCTGCCAAGAAGCATCTGCTTTACATGATTAACAAGCAATGTCAGGAGCTCATTTCAGAGCCCTCATCTCAGGTTTCGGGAAAGCAGCAGCAGTCTTATCTTTTGGCTCTACATGCTGGGGTCAGGTGTAGCTGTCACAGGCCTCCACTCCCGCCTTTGTTGCTGTTACCAGTACCAGCCCATGCCCAATTACTGTCCCCGTGTCAGCTGCTCACCTCCCGTCTTCGTTATGCCACCACCTCCACGCTCCTGATGGACAGGTCTCTTACCAGGTGGTGACAGTCATTTAAGGTCACTGGATCTTAATGATTTAGCTTCTCCTCTCCCTACTCCTATGAAACTGCCAGTGGTGGTTTTCCTCCCCCGAAGCTACTGCTGGAACAAATGTGTTGCTCTGGGGAGTGACGAGGGGAACAATGAGGGGAGCCCAGGCCTCTCCTAATTGAGTTCAAAAACATTTCCCTTGCTGGCACATGACCCCATTTAAGGGAACTGTAGAACGTGACTGTCGGGGAAGGAGAGCAGGTCACCAGCTCGGGAGAGCTGGAGGTGAGGTCACTAGAACAGCAAGGGAGGAGAGGGAGCGAGGCACCACCAGTGCTGCCTGGCCGCAAGCCAGCTGCTGCCACCGGGAATGGGCAGAGGAGGGAGGAAGGAGGCTCAAGCAGCAGCAACCTTCCCAGGGCCTATGGAAACAGCAGCAGTTCCTCCTTCCCTGTGGTTAGTTGTTTTGATTTTTTTTCCCCCTCTCTTCCTGGATCCTGTGAGAAAAAATCAAATCTCATGTTTTCTCCACTCCCAAACAGCCCACTACAAGAGTCAGGAACCACTAAGCCTTGACTCCAAAGCTTTTATCTTCTCTGAGCAGGTCAGAGAGCTCAGTATACCACACAAGGTTTCCTCCAGCCCTCCTCCCACTCCTAGAAAGCATGCACCATCCTATCGCTTGAATGAGGTGGTCAGAGGGCTGAAAAACCCTTGAGAGCATGTGAAACTTTTGCAGGTTGTTTAATGATACCCCTGGACCTTGTTGCTCAGAAGGTAACTTTAAATCTTTGAATAAAAATGTAAATGCTCAAGAGCACATTCTGTTTATGGTCAGAAACAACAATGTAGTGGAAGAGGTCACCCAGCCCTCTGGAAAGGAACAGACTGACAAAAGAATCACACACGAGTCTTTGGTGACAGTCATATTTACACTCCAGAGAAAAGGGAAATCCTGGTTCTCCCATCACTCAGCCACAAATAACCTCTCTGTTCAAGGGAATAATAAATGTTTCTAAGTGAGGAGATTTAAGATCATATTACAGAAGACCCATAAGATGGGGCAGGTGCTTACTGATGATGCCTTCACAGCAACAAACAATCCCTACCAACACAGCAGTAAGATCTTTCCATGATCTTCCTGAACTTCTGCTGCAACCCTCCCACTATTATGGTGGAAGGAATT
The DNA here is from genome assembly GCF_000691845.1 of Merops nubicus. Classification (NCBI taxonomy): domain Eukaryota; kingdom Metazoa; phylum Chordata; class Aves; order Coraciiformes; family Meropidae; genus Merops; species Merops nubicus. Next base: position 12,634 of record NW_008583479.1, on the reverse strand, counting down.
CCAAGTGCTAAAGCATCAGTGACTCAGAAATTAAGAAATCTCCTTTTGCTGCTTTCTTCTTTTCATTATAGACATAGTAAGCTTCTGCTTCATGGCAACTAATGCAGTAGGGAGAAGGTTACCTAGAAAAGTGATTTCCTCCATGTCCATCATGTGCCTGCAATACATGACTATGTTCACATTCTTATGTTCATATTAATATGAGTAACATTGAACAGGAACTAGCACTCTCATTACACATACAGCTTTAATGAAGAGGACTTCAGACTGCTGATAGGAATAACTCAAATCATAAATATTACGGAAAGACGATCAGGTAATTAAATCCTAACCTTTTCATGCATAATTCTGCATGTTGAGAGAAATCTCAAAATATAAGGGCTACATTCTTCCTCAAAAGAGCTAAGGACAGCCTACTGAACACATTTTCCAATTTTATTTGTACAGTATTGTAGAAATGGCTGTAATTACACAAAACAGACCTTTTGTCAATGGATAATCAGGTAAAAAAAAAAAAAAAGCAAACCAAACCACTCATTTCAGAAGTGGTCAGTGATTTACATCAAAGATTCAAACTACCCAATGGAATGTCCCCTTGCAGAGTATCAACAAATAAGATGTAGATATTTTTTTTAAAAATCCTCCTATGCCAAATTCTAGATTTTACACTGGGCTATGAATATTATTTTAAGATGAAAAATAGATCCTCGTATTCTTGAGTCTTACTGCACGAGTAAGTTGGTAAGAAACTAAAAGTGATTAAAAAAAATTAAGCAACCGTAAGCTTTTAAAAAGAACTTATTTAACAAGAGGTTTAGAAGCCAGCATTGAGGAATAGTTGGTTTTATTCTTAAGTAGTTTTATCTTGCAACCAGACAAGAGGTTTTAAGTAAGGTGTTATAACTGAACTGCTTTCCATCATGGTTCTCAAACAGACTAACCCCCTACAGTTGCTCCAGCTGCTAAGAGCACAGAATGACTGGCATGTTTCTTCTGATCATGTACTGTCCTCTATGACAGATGTCTCACTGAGAGTCTAAAAGCTCTGGGATGGGCCAGATGACCTCCTGCCACTGGCTGTTCATATAATTTGTGTCTCTCACACATAACATAATCTGTAGGCATCTCAGGAAGTCCTTTGTACCTGGAAATCACCTTGTCTTTTACTTTAAAGAGGGTTATTTGTTTATATTATTGTGAATTTTGTCATGGTCAAACTGAAAAGAAGAGCTTACATGTTTCAGGTGATTACTATCTCAAGAGTAGAATTTGGCAAGTCAGCAACTAAATTCTTTGAAAGAAATTAGATGTCATCAGGTCAAATCCATGTCTTCATTTGATATGATCCACAGAGTTTTGATTTTTTTTTTTTTTTTGTACTTTCACTTATTTGTAAGTAAAAAAATGTGAACCTACAGTGATTAAAACCTGCAAGTCTTACTGAACCACAGCTTGTGACAGGCTCATATACCTTTTCAAAAATACACTGCCTGCAACCCAACCAATCCCACTTTCCAAAATGAAAAGTTTTATTATTCAGATTGCTGTTAGCTTGAAAAGGCCATCAGTGAATAAGCCACCTTTAAAGAAAGACCACGTGTATCATCTCGTCGTATGTCAGTAGAAATCACATGATTGATGTGTACAATAGGCACTTCTCTTACTAGTATAAACATGGAAAACAATTACTTAAATGTGAATAAACCCTCATATTAAATACATGGTTTAGTAGTTTTAATAAAAACTATTATGGTAGAGAGGGACAGTTTAGCCTCTTCAGGCAGCATTTCAGAAGGACAAATCAAAATATATGCACCAGAAAGGATAAAGTTTAACCACTTTGGTCATTTGGAGTTGGGATTTCACCTTGCTGCACAGGAGCAGCCAGCCACAAGATCAACACAGCACGTGCTGCCAAGTGCCATGGGGAGGCTCAGAGGTACCTTCCCACATTCACCCAGCTTGTGTTAAGCTACACAGACATTTCTTTCATGTACTCCAGAAAACTACCCCCCATTCCTCCAAATTAAATGGAAGCTGTCACCAGTGCACTGCAGCCTGCAAGGGCAAGGATGTTCTTCATCTCGTCTTGCCTTGGTGCCTTAGGAGAGATAAGGACGTGCACACAGCAGCATTTCCAGCTGCACCCTGCTGCTGCAGTTGCTGTGACACTAATACACCTTGAGGAGACTCATACTGATGTTACATGGGAAGGCCAGAGGAGAAGGGCACAAACAACGTGGCACAACGGGCCAAGTTCTTCTGGGTCATCACTATAAAGGTTAGAGTAATTTTCAGCTTAAAGGCAAAATACTATCATTCTGAGTTAAACTGCCTATTACATGTTCATCAGGAAGATAATCTGAAAAAAATTAAGCAACCCCAGACAACTTTGATTCTTGCTCTTTCCATCTCTCCCCTCACCCAAATGGTGTTGAACTCTCCTGGATAACAAAAAACACACAAACTCTTACTTTGGTGATGTCTTGGAGCCATCATGAAGGATGAGAAAATTTTTTAGGGGGCTGTAAAAGAACAGTGTCAAAAAAGCAGGTCTGCTGCAGGGGAACTGCATTTGGAATGGAGAGCAGCTGGAGTGGTTCTTGGTACTGTGAAGACTCTCAGAAAGAAGTTGGAACAAAGTACGAGTGGTTTGTACAGCTGTAAATAAAAACTGGGGGGTGTTTGCCAGTCTTTGAACCTTTGAGACTCACACATAATTGATTTTACTACCTCTCCTATGTCAGCAACTATTTTTTATCTATATTCTTAATTTATATAATTGTTTCTTAACTAACACAAACAGATACTAGATAAAGATACACGTCATTGCTGCAACTACCTGTTGTCACTTTGACTTGACCATTAAATAACAATTGAGTCACTTAATATTGACAGCTTATTATGTAATTTTAAGTAGCCATAACTTTAAATGAAGAGTTAAAACTGCCTAACTTGAGTCAGGAGTAAATGCTTCATTAAAACTGATAAAATGGTATGTTTTTAAACAAAGAATAACAGTCAAGAACAAGCATTTTAATACCTTAAAAGTTTCTGTTAAAAGAACTAGTTAGGAAGTTTTGATACACATTAAATTTCAAATCAAATTTCACAGTTATTACGAGCATCTTTATAAATAGTCATGTTTCAGCAAATGAGTTCAAAGAGAATTTGAAAATACTTCTTTTCAAGGGCAGGTTATGTTATAACTCCTTCCTATAGGTTTTTTCTGCTTTCTCTGATGCAGTCCCCATGGATGACAGGAGACATGACTTCTTGGATCAACCATCTCATCAGGTATGAAAGCGTACACAGCATGTTCCTACATGCTTTTATTATTACCAAATAATGCTCCCAAATAATTTAGCTTCATTTTTACAAATACTCAAATCTCTAAAGACAGAAAGCTGAGGCAAGTAAGTTTCGAACTTGGAATTGATCTGTTTTAGAAAAATGTAATGCAACAATTTGTAGATGGGTGAATTCAGTATGTGAAGAATTAAACCAGTATTACTCTTTATTTTTCTCCAGAAGTTTCTGTGGTGCATCAAAGGCATACACAGTTGAGGAAGACTACCTTGTGCCAGGCTGCATCTTCCTCACTCACTTAAAAATTAAACTTTCAGTAATTTGTACAAATTTAAATTAGATATAAGGATCTCCTAGCAAATTATGATATACTGGAATCAATTAAAGTGTGATAAATTTACAGAAAAGCAACACATCAGTCAGTACCTGGGACATATAAGAGCTACATCACACAGCTCAATTATTCCTCACAGGGTAAGTGTAAGAGTTGGAAAATGGAAATGAAAACTCTTGAAAGCATTCATGTACTTGGTTTCACTTTTTTTCACTTATATGGATTGCAGAATTCACGTTTTCTACTAGATTTTAAAAACATATATATACTAAGCTCTTTAGTAGCTTCTTCATATGAACAAGAAGCCACATTTGGATCCTGATGTGGGAAAATAATAGGATCTAATGAGTATGCAATACAAAATTGACTTTAATAATATCTTCTCATATAAAATATTACTGAACCATCTAAAAAGACTTCAAACATCCCATTATTACTGCTTTGACCTCAGGCAAAGCAAAGCACTGAAAATACATCAAGGGTTCTGTTCAAGACTAAACGGGTTATGCTTGTATTATGCAGTTTGTATAAGAGGCAGTGGTGAATACACCCAATTCAAAAATAAAATAAATTGCTACGTAATTCTGTAGCACTTTTATCAAAGCTTCACTCCATGTTGCAGGGCACAGAGAATCACCTTGTCTAATGTCTTTTGTACACAAACATGAATAACCAAGTTTACTAATAAAAATGTACATCATACATCCTTTGCTAAAATCAGCATCTCTTCCATATTAACGAACATTTGATCTCAATTCCCAAAGAAATAAAACTGGCCAGAAAGAGGACTGCCTTTTAAACATCCCTTGCTCTCAAAAGGAAAACAGCAGGATTTTATAAGAAAAAGAAGCAAAATGTGCCTAAGCATATTCCTTCTTTATGCAGTAAGAAATAAGGGTATCTTAAACTCTTGACATTTGGGGGATATTCATAGTGGAAAAGCTCAGTTAAATTAAATGCAAAGTGACTTCAGCAGTCACACATCTTTTGAACTGTTGATGTGAATCCATCAAGACACTTTTATCCCTTATCTATAGTTATCTCTTCACTTCTTGTTATTCAGGAGTACTCTGACTGAAACAGGGAAATACCAGAAGAAAAGCAGCTACAACAGGACTTTAGGTCTGACCAACAACAGTATCAGAAATATCATGCCATCTCTGGATCAAAGAAGGCTGTGGAGTCAGGCTGTGGTTCCATTACCAGGCAGCAGTTTGAAGATCTACCTGTATTAGAGGGAAGTCTGCATGTGCAATTACTATTTGTCCTGAATTTTTTAAACCACTCTCTTTAAGAGCAGAAGTATAAAGGAGACAAACAGGGCTATACATTATAATTAAATGGCAAGTCAATACTTGTCTGCTTTTGCATTTGGTTAGCTTGAACTTACACATCTTATATCCCTTTTTGACATACAGGGCTGTATTCTGGTTAATTTTTGAACAAATCGCTGCCACAGCGTTAATACTATAAGGAAACAAATCTTCACAGTGTTTCATTCCTTTTTATCATATCACTTTTATAAAATACTTTTGGTATGCCTTTAACTGCAGAGCACCACAGAGATACCTCAGTTGGCCTGAAATAGATTAAGCTAGTATAATTAGACTGTTTTAAGCAGCTAAATTACATTTTAGCGGGAGACAATTTATGCTATTTTTCACCATGGTAAATAAGCCTCCACTGGATGCTAGATTTGACTGCCCTAGTGCTCAAGCTGGCTCATATAAAGCTGGTGTGCTGTACAGACATAATCTCCTTTATGAATGCAGCATATTCACTAGTATTTCTTTTAGAGAAATAGCTTAATTTTTATTATACCCTCTATTATTTATTAACAGAACCATTAAAAGCATATAGTTAGTTATTAAATGGTCTGACAAGAAGCCTACACTAGAGCATGGATTGACCTATTTTATCTTATACATGTGCTTCTGTTAATAAAAACCAAAGCTGCTAAAAAATAAATTTTAAAAAATCTCCACCAGAGAGGCGCATCTGAAGTGATTATAAGCATGCAATTTGGGTATTCAAAATGACATCATGACAGCTGCCATGCCTTCCAAGTATTGAAAGTGCTTTAAAAATAAAGCAGTGGTAACGCAGTTTGGCAAATTGTTTCAATTGGCTTCCTACCATGCAAAAGTCAACATTAACAGCAGCCTGGTTTGATTTTTTCATCTGCCTTTTGTAAAGTAGATTAGACAGTGAAAAGATTCAGGATTTTTTTTTTTAAATTTCTGTCATAGTCTTTCAGTAAGAGCTTGCAACAATGTACCCAAATTACTTTGTAAACCCAGTGCACATTGCAAACGTGCTAACTGAAATACTATTTTTTCCACTGCTTGTTTGAAATGTGTTATAATGCCACACATATTTCCCTTGCAGAAAATTTTAACCATGATAAAATCAGCACCTCTTGCTTTCACTTCATTTTGGTTTTTACAACTTCTTGAAATCCTTGCCTTAAAATTCATTGGATTGGAAAAATACCAAACTGGTAGGGGTGTCTTACCTAAAGACTGGTAAAGCTCAGTCATCTTGGGATGGTCCCAGCAGGTCGTTTGCGTCTCATGGCTACAATGAAAAACATGAAAGTTAGTAAAGCAAACCTGCTCTCTCCATGGCACTGCGAGTGACCCAGGTTGCACACCAGAGCACGGTGCCAGAGCAGCTCCCGCGGCCAGAGCTTCCCTGGCAGGAGCGAGTCTCCTTTCTACACGAGGCATTTACTTGGAGCACTTTATTTTGGCATGGGCTCAAGAAACAAAACTAAAAGTGTGCTAATATTAAAAAGACAGCAAGAATTCAGATAAGTCAAAGTTTTGAGGAATTTGTAAGCACACCTGATTAATTCTTAAAAACTCATTGCTTTGTACAAGTTGTCCTCCAGTTCCCCCAAACTAGGGGAGAGACATTGAAAAGGGCTTTGTTTTTACAGTGTTCATGGATATTCTGACCAGATACTGACATCTGTGGTATTTTTCACCTG
>NW_008583479.1:923-5968 GCF_000691845.1 Merops nubicus | reverse complement strand
CACTCTCTTTCCACGCCCTTCCTGTATGGTAGGTAAGAGCTACCCAATGCAGTGGCTGCAATCCTTCCTTCCAGATCACACATCTGTACTAAAATCCTCATGCAACACCCACTGATCACCACCAGCTTACACAGCTTTTTGGGCCACTGTGCTGCACCCCCCGCCGATGGTCTCTTTCGGCAAAGACTAGACAGCTATTGCTGCTCCTCTTCTTCCTGGGACTCACAGGCCCTTTCCCTTGCCCCAGAGGTCTCTGTGTGTAGTATCAGACAGCAGAGCTGTTGAGAAGCCAGAGAAAAGCTTAAGTGGGGTTATGAAACGCTGCAGTATGACTAGAATGTAAATTGGACGGTCTCTGCATTGAGGCTAGCAGTCTTCAGCTTTGCAACACAACATGGTGCCAAAAGACATGCAGCGTGAGAAAGCCAACAAAATAAAGTGTTAGCGGGTATAGTAGCAACTCATGTCTCCTAAGGTTACACATTTTATGACTTTTTTTTTTTCCATTGACAGCATAGCTAACATGATCATGTTTCCATTCACACAGAAAATCCGACAGAAAACTCTCCTTATCTATCCTGTGGCAAATAGAAGTCCTGTTCATACAGAATTCAGCCACATTAGAAGATGGCCATGAGTATTCATACAAATTCTGGAAAGCTTATGGAGCACACAGTTGCCAGCAGCAAAATCCCATTTGCCATTTCTGTGCTTAAAAACCAGCTGCCCTGCCTCCAATAGACACATCACCTGGGAGAAAACAAGTGGGAGAGCAGGGCCTACCCACAGCGCTGTGGAGCTCCTCAAGCACACACCTCCAAGAGACCCAACTACACCCCAGTCAGTGGCCGAGCACATCTGTACACTCAGCTCTGAGCTGTAAGCCTGGTACAACGAGGGTGTGTTAGAGAACCAATGATCCTCGAGTTCTGCTTTTGAGGCATCGATGTTCCCAAGGTCACCTACACCCTTTCCTAGGCTAAGATGGGGTAAAATTTTCAGTGAATCACTTCACCACCCCTACTCAAGGAAAAAAAAAAGAAAATCGTGACAAGTTTTCTTAGTACGATTTAATTTTGGTCTTAAAAGATGGGCTAATTATTTGATCCATGCGAATACTTTACTGGCCCAGTAACCTCCATGTATTCAGGTAGCTTACTCTCTCTCTATATACACATATCCAGATTTTGTTCTGTAACTGCCAGAAAGAATTCAAGGGATCACAAGCACTAAGTATAAGGAAAAAAAAAATGCTGCCATAGTGCTGCTCTAGTTCAGGAGAGTTTTTTAAACAAGCCTTGTCTCATCAACCTTAGCACCCCTTCCCTTCCCAACTCCTGTGGTGGCTGAAGGCAGTGAAAGAGGGAGGAGGACACTAGAAGAGCAAATGCAGTCTTGTTCTTTGCTCTGGTAAGACATGGATCCTGCAAAGGGAGTGTGGCTGCAATCCCATTCAGAATTCTCATGGTTTTTTTTTAAATGCACTAGCTGGATAACTTCAAGTGAAAAGCTGTGGATCTGAGCCACCTGCTGAGCTCCAGCATTTCCTACCATGCATGCTATGGGCAGGTTCTGCCGAGAGAATGTAGCACCAGCAGCTTTTACCATAACCAAGTATAAATGGCATTTTTGAAGAAAAACAGAAATAGTTTAATTTACACATAAAGTCCCTAAAAGCTTGGCTAAAACTTGAGGCCTGTCCTTATACAAAAGCAGCCCAAAGGAAGAGAAGAAGGGAGCGTACTCATCACAGAATAACCCTGCAGCCAGAGATGTCACAATTCCGGAGATTGGGCTGCAGACCCAAATAAACATTCAAACCCACAGACCTGGGGCCACAGTTTGTTCACACTCAACGTCAGTTCAATAGTTCCACAGGCACGAGCCCGGGCGCTCTGGCTCGCTTCCTCATGGGCATGTAGCCCCAGAGGCAGGGGATATTTGAATAGGAACTGTACCATGGTTTGTATGCCAAGTCACATAGTAAAAATGAGAAAAAGAACTTAGGCACACAGTTAGAAGAAACCTCCGAAAATAATCTACCTGACTTTCCCTATGAAATTAGTCCAGCAGCCCCAGATTGTTCTATGGCTAAACCAGACCATTTCAGTCTCCACAGCTGTATACCTGGCAGCCTTCAAAAAGCACTGATTCCCCATTAAAATATTTAAAAGATATCGATGTCTCAACAAAGGTATACCTATATAAGATTATGGTATCCCAAGCCTGCGTTGGATAGAAGAACAAAAGGATCATCTCAGATGTGGAAAATTATTATAGTTAGCATTAATCAACATTACATGGGTGATTAATTTATTAATTTCACTATTTTCACTTTTTACAGTAAGGCTTAATCATTTGTCAGTGAATTTAGTGTGTATGGTTCAAGTTTATGGCATTTACTAATCTTCCTGAAAATACAATATCTTAGGAAGATAATTTATGTAAGTAAAATATCCATTGCCAAAGAAACACTGGGCTCCAACTGTTTTCAGATAGTTTTAATACCAGTAACCCTAAACCTCTACTCAGTGTGTCCTTTGCTTTCATGGTGTACAACTAATTCCCTTGGAGATGTAACATTTTGTAAGGAAAGATTTTATTTGCTTCATCTGAACGTGACAAAGATCGAATCTGAAGGGCAGGTACATTCCCTCTCTGCTTTATTTATAAACTTTCCTGCAACTTAGAGGAAATCACCCTTTCTTCAGGCTACAGAAGTCAAGCCCACAGAGACCCTAACTCCTGCCCCTGCCCCGATCCCAGCAGAGACCACCCCACGGGGCAGTTCCCTGCGCCCAGCTGGTACGACCACCCCAGCACTTCAGCGCAGGCCACTCAGCCTTGCACCTCGCAGTGGCAAGCTGTTGGCACAGCCCCACGCTCCTGCAAGGAGCAGGAAGCGTACTGAAGGCAACCGAAGGCTGGTCGCTGTGATTTCTGTGAGGCTGAATGCCCGCACTGAACCAGGGCAGATTCTGCTGGTACTTTACATGCAGAACACAACAAGGCTGCAGCTATTTTACTCCAGCTAAAAGATGTTCGCCTCTCAACCAAATGTTTTCGGCTCAGAAAGTTATCAACGATTCTGCACAGAAGGGCAGCGCCAGGAAAGGTTAGATTCCATCGAGGCTATTCTTCATAAGCCTCTTTGCCATTTTCAAAGGCCATTTAATTGTGAGCTTTGGGGTTGGACCAGTGGGGGAGGATTTGTGTGTGTGCCCTTACTGTGAACATCGTCTGAAGTGAAATGCCAGCTCAGCAGTTTCGGGCAGCCTCAACCACACTTGGGAACGCTGTAGCATCCTTAATAGATCCGCAGCAGAGTGTCTGCCAGAGTTTCAAACTCCCATGAACAAGGCCCGTTACAGCTCGCAAGTCAGAAAGACACGAAAAGTGTAGTGCAAGTCCTCTTGACTAGCAGCAGCTAAAGCGGGCTGAGAACATGTGCAGAAATAAGTATACAGGGTGAGAATATGTGCAGAAATAAGTACTCAGGACAGTTTTCCAACAATCCACCAACATGAAAAAGGAATCAATGCACAGAGCCAGTAGCCTTGCAATATTGCACACCCTTGGAGGAAATGTTTTTCAATTTGGCCCTACATTTAGGTCAACTAAACTGATAGCTAGCTTTTAAATCATGGACCTTTTGCAACAAATAAAAATATAAGCGGGCTCACGTGGTGTACTCTCATCTTTCTCACCTGACTTAAGCTGCAAAGGTGGAAAAGAAATTAAAACCAGGCCTGAAAAAGAGAAGAGCAGCAATGGATAATGGTGACACCTAAGCGCTGGTGTGACTGGCACACTAAATACGCTGATAATTCAGCGGGATGAAAGCAAAGTCTTCACTTAACACATCCTTTGGGAACCACAGGACCACTTCATTAAAGGCTGATTATATTATATTAGCAAGGATATATTTTATGTGGGGAATTCTGTCACACTATGCCTGTGTGAACTCCTCTGTTCCTGCCAACAGCACAGAGATTTGTTTCTCATCGCTGTCAGCAGAGCCAATAACAGAGGACTGAAAACCTGAAATCAAGAGATGATATCCTAACTGACAGACTAGCTGAATTACAGTTCCTTTGTTAGAACTTGATCAGTTTGGACAAAATACAGTTATTTTATCTTCCTTTTCACAGTAATTATGAGCAACACCAGCAGTGGGAGGAGTGGAGCGCAATGCTTCCCCCCACCTGAATTCCTGCAGAAATTCCCCCCTAAACACTCCTGAGGAAGCCACACCGAAACATTCACAAATCCTTTAACTGTTTTTGATTACATTCCTTCCCCCTCTTTTTTTTTAAAAAAAACAAAAAAACAAAAAAACCCCATACATATATCTGGGATTTAGTCTCCTGTATTCACAGCTCAGCTTCAGACTGTAGAATTTTAGGTTGCAACTGCAGACTCCTTTTTAAAGTCTTACATCTCTTTAAATTGGTGATGTCAGAGCCAGTTCTGCTGCACTTCTTCCCTTGCCCTTCATTAGAAAATGCGACATAAACTAGAAGTGCATGTGCGTAGATGTGCACAGAATAAGAAATTCTATCAGGTAACAATAAATAAATAGTTACATACACAAAATCCAAAATTACAAGTAATATTTTACAAAGCACTAAACCAATTCATTTTCAAACAAAATTTATAATATTTCTCACCTTTTGGCTTTAAGAATAAAATGTTATTCCAACCACCTCGTAACTGTTGTCAAAAAGCCAAAATAAACATGACAGCATTGTTTGGATTTTAAACTAATCTAAACACAACCAAAATTATTTGTATGAATAGACACTACTGCTCACTTAAAAGAAGAATGTTTTCAACATGATGTGACAGTCATTGCAAGACTTAATATTTTTCTTTTTACAGTGTTTCACTAGTTCCTTAGACAAAACAAATTATTGCTAAGGAAAGTATTAGTAATGTAAAGGGATGGCACTCAGTGCTTTACAAAGGACTACTGTTTTCATCTGTAATTTAAGGACTACTGATCTGTGCAGAGATTATTTCTGTTTAAGCCAAGGATCACTGTC
>NW_008583479.1:0-892 GCF_000691845.1 Merops nubicus | reverse complement strand
TCAGCAGGAGTTTGACTTTGGCAGGTTTTATTGGCTTTTGCAAGATTTATCAGCCTGATGAAGGCAGGCACCGATACATATTAAAGTTTCTTGCCGATGCTGGAAATGAATAGTAGAAGAGCAAATATCAAGTACTGAATAGTAACTCTTTTTTTTCTCTCTTCGATGTTAAACATTTATTTTGTGCACTCTGTCACGGGCAAAGATTCCTGCTCAGCTGCTATGGCTCGGTGAGCCTGGCCCCCAAGCTGTTCTTCTCGACCCATCTATTTGCTTTTCAAAGCCTACCCTCTTCACTTCTGCCAAAGCAATTTCACTGCAGGGTCTTGTCAGGTGCAGGCTCAAACAGCGATGGCCTCAAACAATTCCTTAGTGCTAAAAGGTCAGAGATCCTACACATAACCACGTTCCTTGTTTACTCAGCTCTGTACACACACTCCTGCATAAAAAACCACTTCTGAGCCCAACTCCGGCTCAAGAGGAGGACCAGGGACACCGCTGGTGTCCCAGGCTGCAAAATGGTTTACAACAGCTCTTAAAAGACAATCTAACGCACCGTATAATAACCAGAAAACAGCACTTCTAATGCAACAGCCCGGAGGGAGTCCCCTCCCAGGTTCTTCCGCCTATTCACTTGAAAGATTTATTTCTAAGACTAAAATTACTGGGAGAAGTAACACACCTCTCAGCACGTCTGTTTTCAGGAATCCCGTTAAAGTTCAGGCCTGAACCAAGTTACAACACGCGCTACGTGCGGCACAGGTAACATCGCTACCCCTAAAAACCCGAGCAGCAACAGAGGCCAACTCCAGTCCCTTCAGCACCCCCTGGAGTCCCGCACAGCCCCTCCGGCACACCCACCACTTCCCGCCCGATCTCTGGGTCCCGCCCT
>NW_008583478.1:65881-95939 GCF_000691845.1 Merops nubicus | reverse complement strand
TGATTCTATGATTCTATAATTCTATGTTGCACTTCATTGTAACCTAATAATATTTCAATACTTATAAAAGCCCTCTTATTGGATTTATGCAGCAATATTTTAGTAGGAGGAGAGGCTGTAGACGTGTTTTCTGTGACAAGAGGCCAGGACATGCCCCTCCATTGGACACAGATAGTTCCAGCCAGCTCCAAGATGGACCCACTGCCGTCCAAAGCTGAGACAATTAGCATTGTTGGTGGAAGCTGTGAGAAAACATGTTTAAGAAAGTCTAAAAATCTCTGTGAAGAAGCTAGGAAGAGAGGAATAAAAAAAAAAAATAAAATGTGGAAGTACTCTGTGGAAACCATGGTCAGAGATGGAGGGGGAAAAGAGGTTCTCCAGGCATCAGAGTAGACATTCATACAGATTGTGCCCTTGCAGTCCCTGGATGACCACAATAAATTAGATACCCCCCCTTGCAGCTCATGGAGGACCCCATGGTGGAGCAGGTGGACCTGCCCTGAAGAAAGCTGCAACCCATGGAAAGCTCACGCGGGAGTAGACTCCTGTCAGGAACAGCGGCCCGTGAAGAGGAGCCCAGGCTGAATCAGGTTTTCTGGTAAAGTCTGTGGCCTGTAGGGAACTTACACCAGAGCAGATTGTTCCTGAGGGATTACACTGCATGGAAAGGACCCACGCTGGAACAGTTTGTGAAGAACTTCAGCCCAAGGGAGGGGGACCCCATAGTGCAGTAGGGGAAGATTGTAAGGAGGAAGGAGTGGCAGAGATGCAGTATTACAGACTGACCACAACCCACATTCTCCATCCTTCTCCATTCTTTGTGGGAGAGGAGAAGGCCAAGGAGTTGGGGATGAAAAAGTGAAGCTAAGCTTGGGAAGAAAAGGAGTGGGAGGTGGTTTTACTTTTGTATTTGTTTCTACCCTACTCTATGTTTTTTAGTTGGAAATAAACTAACATTCCCCACATCGTGTGTTTTGCCTGTGACAGTAAGTGCTGAGTGATCTCTCTGTCTTTATCTTGATCCACCAGTTTTTTAATCTTATTTTATCCACCTGTCACGTTGAATAGGGGGAATGAGAGAACGGCAATTAAATGTCTGGCATCCAGCCAAGTTTAGTCCACCACATGATAACGTGAGTTTAACTCATATTATGGCCAATTTAAAATGAAATGCTCATAATACTGAAATAACAGTAATTAAGCTATAGCCCTTAACATCATTAGTAGAGAACTCTGCATAGTGGAGGAGCTTGAAGTTATGATGACTACCTCTAATTCACACAAGTAGGTCCATAAATCTTCAGAGAAAATAAATTGTGTGTAACAAGTTACCATGTGTGCCACATTACTTGTTATGCTAATTGATGGTTCTTAAGAAAACAAGTGGAGAAAAAATACCAAGAGCAATTTTATTGTTCTTTCCTCATAGTACTGTTAACAGACTAACATTTTTAATTCAGCAGAGTAATTAAACTTCCCATTGCATAGATTTGTTTAAACCTATTGCTTTTATTTATACTAATATCATTACCCCCTGGTGCATATTGCAATCATAAACCAGAATTGCCAAAGAGATGATATTTTTTTATCTCTTCTGTGGAACAAGCAGGCTCAGGCTGGTATGAGCAATCACAGCAGCCTGATTAGTGTATGGTGTTTCAGCCGCACTATCACTTGCTGTGAGATAATATTTTACTATAAGTATGAGTTATATTCACAAAGTACAGTGATAATATGCAGAGGACAATGTCTACTCATATTCATTTAGCAACATGCTTTTAGCCTTGCCAGTTTATCCATTACATGAAGGAATATACAACCAGGACATTATAAAAATCTTGGCGGCTTTTCAAGACTGTCAGAAAACACTGTTCATAAACAATAAATATGAGCTGAAAAATAATTCGTTTGCAGAACAATCATAGTGTTTTCCTCAGTGTAGCACAGTGCAATACTATTCTGACAATTTAGCAGTGTTTTTGTGCTGAATTCTAATTTGTTGCTGTGGCTCACAGTCTTTATTAAGGTTGCACCTTTATTAATTCAGAACTATGGGAAAATGCAGTTGCCTAATGTAAAATAACACTTCTTGCAACTGTAGGCATTTCTGCCTTTTTTCTTAGAGTACAGTAGTTTGTCTCTATATTATTGCCTTGTTCACTTCCAGTGTTCATGCCAATTTCAATGGAAATAAATACCTATGTCATCTGTAGGTCAGTAGGCATATAATTAGAAAAATTAAGAGGGTTGTATTTAATCCAATTCTAAACACTTAAATTTAAAGGCATAAATTCTGGTTATACTATATTTCCTTTAAATTCAGTAAATGTTTCTAATATTGCACTTTCTTCGTGTTAGTAAAGCAGTTTGTGCTTCTGACTCAAATTTCACTTTAGTACTTAATTGCTCATATTCATCATATTCTCAAAAAGCTAGTGAGGGAAGGAAGATAGTAATTAGAGAAAAGAAAGATAGAATATGTAACAATTCTGAACTAAACCAAAATCCATTTATGTCTTTACAAATTAAATTCATAATAACAGTACAAGTTTTTCCTTTTTCTCATGAAAGCTGTAAATAAAGTTTTCTAGTCTTGTTCCTTCGTGAAGAACCAAGTATACCCACGCTTGGTTATTAAGTATAGTTTTTAAAATTTTTTCTATTTACAACATCTAAGAATACTGAGTCAGATTCTTAGATAACACATAAATCAACTGTGACTGTCTTCAGCTACCTAGTGGGTGGCTATCAAAAAGAGTATACAATAAAAGGATGATAAGCAAACAGACATGAGGTGCAGTCAGAGAAATGTCAACTGAATACGAAGCAGAAGTTTTCACAATAAGAGTGGTCAAACATTGAAACAGGTTTTCTAGGTAGTCTAAGAACCTCTGCCTTTGGAGATATTTAAAATTTAACTAGACAAGGCTCTGAGAAACCTAGTCCTGCTTTGAGGTGGGAATTGAACCAGAGTAACTCTGGAGGTTGTTTCCAAATTGAATTACACTAGGACTCTCACATCTTTTTACTGGCTTAGGTATTTCACCTGAAGAGATGGCTTAACTTGGATAGCAACATGAATCACATAGCACAAAAAAAAAAAAAAATCATCATTTAACAGGCATTTTTATCCCATAGTTACTTTGAGTTATACTATGGGAATTAGAAGCAGTTATTTCTTATTTTAAATAAGGTTACTGATAGGCATACTTTAGTATCAGGCATACAAGGAAAAAGCACTAAACTATTATATTCCCTATGTAAGAGGAGGTGGAGGAGCACTCTGAAGACTACCAGGTTTCGTCCACTTATGCTTAAATAAGTGTTGTGCAGACAAGATCCACCTTCTGTAGGCATGTACTCTGCCTTGGGCCTCGGTTTAACCAGAGAGTTTAAGGTCCTTAACAGGAACTTTTTCAGTCTGTGTAATTTAAGTATCTAATATACCTTAGTTGGCTTCTTCCCATGAATAAATGTTGATTCCATAATACCAAGTATTAAATTTCAGTTAGTTTCACTCTCGGGGAACTGTACGACAAGGAAACATCTGATACGGATAGCTCTGGGTTCTTTCCACAACAATTACCTCGATGTACTAATTAATAACATATATAAACAACTTGTAATTTTGTTAAACAAAATGTTGACTGTAATAAATACTGAAAATTGGCTGCTTATTTCTTGGAGAACTTTTAATTTATAATTTAAAAAAAAAAAAATCTTTTTTTTTAAGATGCTTATTATGAATTCAGACTGTCCTGGTGGACTTTGTGACTTCTTTCAGAAGCCAGTAATCTAACAGTGTAAAATGGTCTTCCAGATGTATATATAACAAATAGCGCACCCGTTCTTCAGAAGATTGTAAACTTAAAAGGATCAGCTTCATAAGGGACCGTGTTCCAGTGTCACATTACTACTATCTGCAACTCTTGCCATAGCTGACAATTTTCATTGTAAAGGCAGCTAAATGAAATTTCTATGGGTGTTGTTTAGTTTTAAATACTATTGGAAAGGCAATCTGAGGGGACTTCTAATTAATTACCTTAATGAATTAATGACAATTTTATAAGCATTTACTCCTGTTTTTGTAAGGCTACAGTTATTCAACTTTGTAACAAAGCCAGTGGATTTTGGTGAAATGACCTAACAACTCAATGTTTTATTAAAACTCCCATGTTAACTTGGCAAGATTTCCTTTCCCACTAAGCCAGAAGACAATATAAAGTGATAACCTGACTGCACTGGCAAAGAAGAAGGAAGCACATTTTAACAATGATACAAAAGGAGATGAAAAGCACTCAAAGAGAACAGAAAATAAAAAAAAAAAAAACAACAGACTGAGGAATCAACAGACTTGTTGTTAGCTTTATTTGTACTGGATCAATGCCAAATAACTTTGGGCTTACAGAAACAAAAACAAGCAGTGGTTTCATTCAGACATATCAGAATTTGGTGGCATCAGACTGTTTTCTGCAGTACAGTTCTGACCACCTTTTTGCACTCTTTTTGTCATTGACCTTCGGTTCTTTTCCCTGACCCTTTCCATAATGTTAGTTTCTGCCACTTTACAGATGTTAACAAGTTTATCTCCTCCTTGATTTCCTTCTCCAAAGCACCACGATCACACAGTAATTCCCCACATTCCCCCGGCTCCCTCCCCACTGCCCTGAAGAATTAACATTGGCTTTTTCATTTTCTTAAAAGCAATAGAAAGTGAACAAACACATCCACACACATTGACAGTAAAAATTAAAAAGCCACCACAACTCTAACAAACTATCAATATACATGTTTTGTTGTGTATTATATCCCCTTTCCTGACATACTGTTGGTCTTACCTATTCAATTTATGTTTTCATAGTGGTATTATCTTTATTTCTACAGTACCTCACATAGAAAAAGGGAAGGAGTAAGTGAGGAAAGGTTACACATTGAATAGAAATATAATGATACTGATAATGAAGAAGATAAAGCTGATGTTCTAAGATGTTCTTTGTGTTTCATCTGAAAATAAGACCTAAAGTCACATCTATTCTGTTTAGAAGAATGAACTACAAACAAAAACAAGCTCCTCCCCTTCCCTCAAATGCAAATTTCCCTGCCTAGAAACCAGATGATTTGTTCAGCATCAGACCGCAGTACAAAACAACACATGAATAATGAAGAGATTTGAACTGAAGTTTGCATTTAAATCCAAGCTGACATCACAGCACAGACATCATCATAACTGACAGTTTTTCCTTGCTCTCTACTGAGTTTCCAGCTCTCTTGCTATATGCCACTACTGGGATCTGTGCCATAGATGTGCACAACCACCACTGGTCGAATCCCACAGTGACAGAGATAATGCTTGCCTGGATAAATTCCACATCAAATTTCCTTCCTCTGACATTTCTTCCTACTCCATGGAATATCATCATGAAATGAGAATTCTCAGCTTTATTTCCAGTGTAGACAAATTTTGTCCTATATCGTGACAATCATGTGATGGCCACAGATTTTGCTATGTATGAGATATTCCTCCTATACATAGCTTTCAGACTACTTGACAGCTTATTTTCTTCATGCTTAGAATGTTTTGCATTTCTCCTTGGCTACCTGAACTCCTGGGTTGATTTCCAGCCTGGTAGGTCAGTATAGTATGGATCCTCTGGAAAATTAAATAGGATGCAAACTCCAATGTTTTGGTATTTTTTTTTTCCTAACAGCACTGCAAAAAGAAAGATTATACACAGTAACTAAAAATGTGCAAGTCTGTTATTTGAAAGAAGTTGCAAAAAAAAAAAAAGTGTTACTTATATATGTAAATTAAATTTCAATTATCTGATATCATTTCATAAAGAAATACTAGATTGATTTAACCATCCAAATTGTGTCCTAGAATTATTTCTTTGAGTCTGTTCTAGTATTAATTTTGCTTAAGGTTACCATCTGCTACACTTTCTTGAACAGAGTGGGGATTATCTTGTATTCCAAGGGGAGGGGAAAAAAAAAAAAAAAAAACAAACCCAAAAGTCTTGCTTTGTGTGCAGTTTCCTTAAGCATCAGAATAATTTGTTTCCTTGTGATCACATTTAAAGGTTTTCTGAGAAAATCATTGGATTTCTCTTCAAGTTTAAGCACTGTACCACAGATATCTTAGAACTCTCTTAAGATCCAAATATGTTTATGTACGTCTGTGTTTAGACAAGCTTGTTCAAACAATTTCTGAAATACAATATGGACTGGCCTTTTAAAAACCAAGAATCATCTGTCAAAACCCTTAGAAGTTCATCTCCGTCTCATGAAGGTATTAATACTATGCCTTGTTTCAACTTCAGCCTGAATAACAGCACTATTACAATGATTTACCTTCTTTTTTTCATCTATTATGGTCCAACATTATGAAAGTGACAGTATACAGGTAATGTGTTGGTGTAATAGAAGATACAGAATAACAAAACTTCAGTGACTTCTGAGTCCACTGTTGGTTTTGTAAAAAAATAAACAATGGGTCCAGGATCTTAGGTATTTCTTAATGCCACTCTACTGCAGAAACACTAAATCAGCTTTCTGACATTATTCATGGTATAATGGGCTGGATTTGTTATTCAGCAGTTCAGCCAGGCTTCGGGCCTGACAACTCAAAGCTACGTTTCACACTCAAGCTCAGATTAGCCTGTATAAGGAGGAGAAAACATTAATAAAAAGGTGACACATAATTTAGTGTGACTTGGCTTTAAAATATTGCTCTTTTTTGTTTTCTTTCCTCAAGGAAGAGAGAATTATACTCTGCAAGAAGACAACAAAAATACGTTGCCTGTGTAGTACAATGATGTCTAAGAAGAACTTTTCAGTTCAGGAGTAATCTTTCCAAATACGTATTAGAAAAGTACTTTAGTCCCTGACATTGGCTTTCAGGAGAGAACTTCTTTGTGCTTGGTCAGAAGGTGCTTGCCCTCCTTCAAGAGTGAGATTCTAATCGTTGGAGCACTGCATGTCACCAATACCACTACTTACTATCCCTTTTTCTGTCAACACTTATAGACTTATAGGCCTTTTTGTGAAAGTAGAAAGAGTTAAATTTTGATTAATCGTGGCTCAGCTGAAGCATTTGAAGAAATATAAACAACAATCATGTACTGAAATATACTCTTAATTTAACGTGAAAAGCTCCAGACAGAGGCTGATACAGGGAGCGAAGCATCCCTCCATTCCAGTGTGTTTTTCTCCAGTGTAGTTGGGGAAGAATAACATTCCACTTGTTCTTCTCCCTGCAAAGATCCTGTGGAGACAGAGCAGTGCAGCACAGTGCAGCACAGTGAGGAGTTAAAGTCATCGGTTCTTTTTAACGCTGGCTACTTCCACATATTTTGGAAAGAGGGGACAGAGAGGAACAGAGGATGTCTGTTAAACATAGAGCTGTTTCCTTGAGCTGCCATATTGTTCGTCATGCCAATCAGTTTCTTTGTCTAACAACACCCTGCATCTTCATCCCTGTGTCAAGGTTTGGAGACAGGAGATTCAGCAAGTACTAGGGCTCCAGCTTTTTTTTTATGGAAGGAATGCTGCCCCTAGGGAATCTTTTAGCCTACTTTAAGGCTTCACTCCAGGGTATACTAAGAAGCATAAAGATGCGGGACTGAGAATTTAATCCTTAACATATAACCACAAGTTTAAAACACAGTTTCATCTCAGGCATATAGTAACAAGCATTTTGATTGTGACAGACTTGCTTCAACTCAATTCGGAAACCTTGAACTCAGTTCGTTAATCATAAGCTTTGTTTTTTAACTTTTTACTCTGGTTGCCTAGTACAATCACAGGTTTCTTGGTCAGACATGAAAACTATTCAGATGAGAAAGCTTACGTATTCTGACAAGAATGCCTGCAGTTAGCCTAAAAAACATTAGTAGTTTAGCACTTAAAATAAACTAGAGGTCTGCCTGCTGTGTAATCTGTTCATGGTAAGGAACTAGAATGTGAGTAAAGAGGAAATGCCTATTTTCTTTCATCAATTAACATATTATGTTATCTGAAATGGGTGTATACAACTAATTATTTCACACTTGTCAGCTAAGGAAATTGGTACACTGATATCATTCTACATGGCTTATACACCTCACATCAGCTCACTTTTTACCTAGACTCTTGTTTAGGGGGGGATGTGGTCACCTCTCGGTAACTACCCTATTTATGCTATATATGGCAACGTCACATGGGAAGGAATAAATAATCCTACATAGTAAAAAGCCCAATTTTGCTTATGCTGTCACATATTCCTGTGAAAATAAGCTGGATTTTAGCTGATGGGTTTTTTTTTTAATTAAAATCTAGTTTTAGTCTCTTTAATCTATTTTTTAAATTTAGGGCTGGCAGAATCAGAAGAGATTTAAAATTAAATCACACTGATAGTAAACAGAAGATACAGAATTCCATAAACCAGGAGTTAGTTAGACTGTAAAAAAAAGCCTCCTATGGAGACCAGGATCACTGCTATGTCTTAATACCATATTGAGGGGGCAGAAAGGAAAAGGCCACACTTGCGGGAAGGAGCAGACAAGGCAGGTGACTCTAAACTGGCCAGTTAGGTACTCCATCCTATATCTGTCATATTCAGTATAAAGCTGAGGGATTATCAGGGTCAAGCTCTCTTCTTCAATGGCCAGCACCTGAGGAGAACTCTGTTGGTTCTGTCTTCCATCCCAATACGTGTGTTCCTGAATCCAGTTCCAGAACTCACCTCCTGAGTCAAATACAAAGCATGCACCTTTATTACATATTCAATTTTGTGCTTTTTTTTCTGTAGAATAGCTTTGAGAGAACAAGTCTGAATGTAATAAAATCAAAACAAAGTGACTGCTATTGTTTTGCACTATGGATTTAAATGTCTGACTTTACAACCCCAATTTTAAAAATGCTAACAATAAACCTTCACTTAAAAACTTACTGCAGCAACTAAAAACTACCCATGGTTTTGTGTTATAATGTATTTCAGTGTTTCCTAGGAGCAGAATCCCGTATTATAGACTTTGATAGCATGATAGATAATGTGACATAAAGACTAAAACAAAAAGTGAACGCTTCTCATAGTCAAGATCTTAACTCAGAGTTCTGTGATTCTTTTTCATCAATTCCATTGTCTTAGGAACATGTCAGGAATGTTTCTGACTCATTTTAAAGTAGTAGCAACATTTCATTTCCAGTTGCAGCATGAAAATCCAGAAAACATGGAAAATATATTTTTTAAAAAAAAACTTTCATTTTGCAGCAATATTTTTATGACAGTTACAGAGGTAGTCAAATAATTCTCTACCTTTCTTTACTATAAATGTCACTATCTTGATAAGGTCTTAGGCATAATGATTAAAGACTATGCATTTTTCACAAAATTGACAATAAAATTTACAGTTATTTTACAATAATCAAACTGATGTGAAGCTTTATTATGTACTTGATGCTTCTGTAAGGACAGTCTACAAAGCAAAATAATAAATTTATTTGCTCTCTAGGCTATGTGAAGTTCATTTAGTTCTTTTATCAAATTTCCTTAAAATACCTAGTCTATATGTCTACATCTAGAATTATAAAAATCAGGCTTGACATGTCAGATGAGAAAATACCTCTAAATAGAGTCTAAGCATCTGTGTTAAATATGATCTGCCTAAGTTAATATAATCTAAGAAAAATCACAAGTCATGTCTTTGTATGAGGCTTAGGAACTGGAATATATCAAATGGAATACATCAAGTTGTTGTCATGTTTCACTGCATTTATATCACACAGCTGTCTTGATTTAATTTCTGACAAACTCTACTTTGAAACCTTATTGCTCTGCAAGGCAAATCATCAGGCAGGTGTCTCTGAATCATGATGCAGACACTTCAGCAAAACATCCCTATTTCTGATGTGCCCAAGAGAGAGAATACAAAATTTAAAGCACTCAAAAATGTATTCTAAAGTCAGTGAAAGAGTAAAAGTAAATAAAGGTAGCAGACTAGGAAAAAAAATTGATTGGAAATCTCATTTAATATTGTTTACCTTTAAAGCATAGATGTACTCCCATGTATCTAGTACACCAGCTATCTGAGATTTTTATGACCACCCAATTTGATTGTTTTTCAGTGATTTACATTAAAAAATGGTTTAAAAGCAGTAAAGGCTATACAGAACTCTTCTTTGTGGAGAGAATTAACATCAAGAACAAGTCACTGTTAAAATTATGCTCTAATTCATGTTAGTCACCACTCTTTCAACAGCTTTATATTCTTAAAATGTAGTCTGTATCCCCAAGGCTGAAAAAATTTGTGAATAGGAACTGATTTACTTTCAAGAACAAATTGCTAAATGCACCTGAGCCAGAGCTGCTCCAGCCAGAAACATTGCTGTTGCTTGTCACCCTCCTTCCTAGAAACGGTGCACTCTAAACCAGCCTAAATATTTTACCATGTGATCTACTTTTGCCTTGTCACCTCTGACATGATATAATGCCTTTGAGGCTCTAAAACATCATAATTATTTGAAAAGGTGTTATTTACCTCCTTTCTTCACAAGTCAGAGTGTCTGGAATAATGTAAAGACTGTATAACATCCCAGAATATTTGGTTGTTTGGTTTATGTCATAAAACTTATGGCACATACTACATACTCTAGGATTTGGTATGAGGGAACATTCAAGTCCTTTAGGGCTAGAGGATAGGGAGTGTCAGAACTGAGCAGTTTCAACCCCTCTGCCTATTGAGAAACAGTCAAAGACAGGATTATTCAAAGACCTGCAGAAGACAACAAGCTTTTTGTACTAAAAAAAAAGTTTGATCTCCATACAAACTTTTATGACACAGAGATATGAAGACATACATTTGAGATGGATACAGATGCATTCATAGGAGCACTGTACACAATTTAAATATTTATATTTTGCCACAAATACTGGAAGGATTTATGTATATTTAAGCAATCATTTCTACTATATCCTTTAGGAACAGCTGCAATTATGAAATGCATCATGGCAAGAAAGCTCTTAAACATGTAGTTGAGCCTTTAAAATATTCACAATAAAGAATAAACATATTTTCATAGCCTAATTCTCCATTTCTGCTACCAGAAAATATCACTGTGACTACATTCTATTATTCAGACACAAAGCTGCTAGAATCGAATCAAGGTATAAACTTGTGATATAAACCCACAATATTAAAAAACTCTTTCCTTAAAAGGATTCTCCACATTCACATCCATTAAAATATAATAAAACAAAAAGTAGTTTGATCAAGTGACCTTTTTTACTCCATGCAACGTTTATTATCTCATTCTACTTGCAGAATATGAACATAGTGATTCTTTGTACATAACGGCCTCTGGAAGGAAAATAAACAGTTTCGTCTGTTTGGAAAACAAATTTATGTTGTATTAAGTTATTCTGGATCTTCAGCATAATTTCAGAAGGTGATGAAATAAATCTAACAGATTTAACAGCGGCTTTCATAAGGAAGAACTATGACATGAACCACATGACTGTGATTTAGGAAAAATACACCCAAGTAGTTAACATCATAACGCTGAAATGACCTTAGTTTGCACAGTGTGTTACTGAAAGACAAACACATCCCAAAACCACACTGGGATGAGATCCAGATGGGCACTATCCTTCCTACTAGTAGTCCCCACTTGAAAGCAGCCGAAGCCTACATCCAAGGAAGGACACAATTTTATGTCTTACTGATGCTACCCCACTTCACCCAGTCAACAGAGATGTAGGGTTTATGCTTCCTCGAACATAAGGGTTCCTGTTCTTCTATTTCAAAGCAAGACGTTCCGTGAGAGTTTAAAACAGAAAGAAAGAAAGAAATATTTTCTCTACCACCAACAACAGAGGAGTCACAAGAAGAGAAAACAAAATGGAGTGTTATAGGCTTTTTTAATCCACAGTGAACTGTCCCTTTGATTGAGGGGAGGCCTCTGTCTGTACAACAGAAGTATGTTTTTCAAGTATTGAAATGCTACTGAGAAAAACTGAGAGAACCATGACTCACCATTTGCAGGAGAAGACTGAAATCACTAGGCTATAAAAATCTTTCTTCATTGCTGCACTGACCAATATTTTGTCTCTGAACCTGAAACTTGCATTCTTGCTTTCATAACAGTGAAGTTAGGTCACAAAGCACTATTGCTTAGTTTTTAAAGATTTTTACAAAATTTCAGAGAACTCTAGAAGGTGAGTTTTTGTGAGCTGAGAGTCATGTAGGACAGTAAACCTAGATATTCCTCATCCTGACTGCTTCCCTAATTTTTACTGTTTTTTATCAAAGTGGACATCATTAATGCCACTGTATGCATTTGCTAATAAAACTTTTAATCCTCATAACTACAGATGATTTTTCTACTTAAACTGAAAGGGATCATAGATTTAAGTCATTATTACCTTATTAAGGGCTGCAAAAGAACTTCAGCTTTGGAAATTAGGTGGTTTTTTTTGAACACATCTATTCGTTTACTGTGTTCTCTTCACTGATTTAGACAGAGTTATGAACAGAATGCTGACTGTTCTGAAAGTTTTCTCCAGCACTGAGCTATTTTCTATCATGGTGTATCTTGAGCTTTTTGAGTTTGACCCAATTATAAAGACCAATATTTAAGCAGTGAGATGCTGAGCGTTATATCTGATGTGTAACCATATACTTGTATTGATGGAACTGATTCTCTTTACTTCACTATTCTTGTACATTTTAAAGCT
The DNA here is from genome assembly GCF_000691845.1 of Merops nubicus. Taxonomy (NCBI): domain Eukaryota; kingdom Metazoa; phylum Chordata; class Aves; order Coraciiformes; family Meropidae; genus Merops; species Merops nubicus. Next base: position 83,227 of record NW_008583478.1, on the reverse strand, counting down.
CAGCTTTTTTCTTCTCCCTTCTGGATTATATGTAATTTTTTTTTTTTTCCCAATTCTTTATCTTGTATTTCTATAAAACGTTGTCTTACCATTAATTCTTTACCTGGAATGTATATTTTTTTTTTTCTCTGGTGCTCCACCAAAGGAGCTGAACACCTGCTATTCTCATTTTACAGATGGAAAAATTAAAAAACCTGCCTGAAACCACAAAGTAAGCTAGTAGCACTGTATGTATTGTCTTCTAGCTGTGTAATATAGCCCCCAGTATCTCACTAGCCTTAGCTTGATTTGAGTGGTCACTGCCAAGCAGCACTCCTGAGAGTGGGAAACTGGTCTGTCAGCTGTGATCACCAGAAGAAACCAAAGGATATAAGAGCACTACTAAAAGACCAGTCACAGTTATAGACAGAGACCATCATGAAACGAATGCTTCTGCATTCCAAATCACACAGCTGTACAGCCTGGGACATCGAGAATGTGAAATATATGTGGACTTGGTAGTCGCCAGCTAGCTTGAATAAAACTGATGAGTGCAGCTGACCCAGAGTTTTGCAGTCCCAGTCAATGGTTTGTCCAAGCTTTATAATTTTTGTTCTATGGTTTTAGGCTTACTCAAGGGTTACAATTAAAAGACCCAAACAGAAATGTATGATGTAGCCAATTCAAAAGACACGTTGTAATAACTTTTATATTAAAGTCTGAAAGCTTCAGGGTTTGATTCATCTGCTTTAGGGCTTGAATTACAGCCTAGCTTGATTTTCTAAGGTGGAGATACCTAATGTACACCAATAGCACTGAGATCAATAAAGTGCAGAAACCTGACAAATGATATTTTTAAGAACTTTTGCCTATTGCTTCATCTTCATGCTTCATCTTCAAGTACTGCAAATGTTGAGATGCAGTCAGAGCTGTTGAATTTTGTTTGTTTACTGTAAACTATAGTAGTTCAGTGTTTACTTCAAAGTAATCTTGAAATTTTGCTCAGGCAAGGAAAACAACATAGCAGAGTATTTGGGGTCCTGAAGAATTATAGTCTTGGGGGTTTGGAGTTGTTTTTTGTGGTTTGGTTGTTTTTTTTTTTTTTTCTGTTTGATTGGTTGTTGACTTTTTCTGGAGGGAGCAGGGCAAGTATTATTTTTAAAATACCACTGGTAAACAGAGATCTTAGCAAATATTTTCTTCGTAAAAAAATGAAGGACTGAAAAATGTGTTGCAGTGGAATTAGTGAGTGTTTTTAATTGATTTAAAATGTGACAGAATTTTATCCCAGAAATTCAAAAGCTATTTAAAACACATTGAGATTAATTTAATTTGACTATAGTAAAAGTTCATACGACTTCCTGGATAGTCAGTCGAAACAGAGAGAGAGATTAGAGACTTCTCTTTACTTCCCAATTCATTTTTAGAAGACTTTTAGACTGACTAGGTTCTGAAGTACTTCAGCTAAGGGCCTGAAGATACTTTTCCTGAAAGAGACCAAATTTACACATGGCAAGAGAAAGGAGAAAAGAAACGTGTATTTTCTGAAGGGAAGGAAGTATTTCAATTGCTTGTTTGACGTTTACCTTGGAATCCCTGGAGTACTTTTGTTGCTTCAAAAGATATCAATTTATGCAAATAAAGTTTTTAGAAGTGTTCATTTTGTTGTTAATATTTGGTTTGCATGCCAGTGAGTGGCTGTTCTGGACATAGAACTGTTGATAAATGTTGAAGTGCCAGCTGATAAAAGTGTGTTTTAAAGAGAGATTGGAATGGAAAGTTGTTTACTTGGCCAAAAGAAGAGAGGAGACTATGCCAGCTGTGGTGGGATGCTTGGGTAAACAGCTTGAGTGGCAACTTGGATTGAAAAATAAGTTTGTTGAGATATAGTTGGCAGAATATCTAACATTTACCTCTCTATGTAAAAGTAGTCAATGCATTTCATTTCACGAGTCTTTAATTCTCCAATAGAGTATGGATAAAATTGTGTGATAACTTGTTCAAGCTTGCATCATAAGGATAAATAATTTTTTATTTTCAGTCTTTTGTCCAAGTGTGTGTGTGTATGGTATTTCTCTATTTTTCAGAAACATTTCTGAAATATTTTTCAGTTCATATAGATGACACTTTCTAAGGCAACATGTATAACAGAGGTTATGATGATATATCACAGGGATGACCTCTTGAATATCATAGAATCATAGAAACCTTTAGGTTGGGAGGGACCTTCAAGATCATCAAGTGCAACCATAGAGCCATTAGGGCTCTAAAGTCCTCTGCTAGAACAGATCAGAATCTATCATGGTTGCCACAAGTTATCCCTACAGCTGAAACTGAATGGATGTCACAGTTCTTTCTATTGGCTTGCAGTGGCTGATGGGGGTCTTAGATTGCAAAAGCAAATAGTCCCATAGCAATTTCCTTTAGATTGCTTTGATTTCATTATGAAACCTCCGCTAGTGCCACAGTTACGATCTTCCAGTGATTTGAATACCAGTGTAGTCCCTTTCCTGTGGAGAACTTTGATGAAAGAGGAAAAAGAAGATAATCCAGATTATTTGTCCTTGCCCTTCTCTAGACGAGATTTTTTTTCTCTGTTAACAGCCAGAAATGTTGACTTATTTCTGTGTTCCTTTACTTCGCATGACAAAGAGAAACATAGACTTACATGGGCAAGGGGGATTCACTTAAATTTAGATAGCTGAACAATTACACATATACATTTTATATTAACAGTTGAAAGAGGAACAAGCATATCAAACTGGAAATTAATCTGACCTTCCTTGGGCATACATGTTAGGCTAAAATGTATTTCCTCTAGGAATTCTGTTTCCATTGCAAAACATACAGCTGATAGAGCCTTCAGGTCTCTGTATTATTCGTGTACCGGTGATCAAGCAGCTGTGTGGTGCTCAGTTGCCAGTTGGGCCTAAACCACAACAACATCCTTTGACTTTGTCAAAAGAAATAAAATTAATGTAAAAAAAAATATGTACTGGGTTCCTGAAAATCAAGGAATCTAGCTGAGTTGTGTTTTCTGCCAAACATTTTGTTTCAGAGAGTAAATAGTATTTGGTGTAGAAATAAAAGAGAAATTTCTGCCCATGAACACAATGTAAACAAACCTCTGGCCATGGACAGACTGCTTGTGATGTCCACAAGTACCCATAGTTTCACAGAATCATTAGGTTTCCAAGGAAGGAAAAGCTGGCTAAAAGATTAAAGAATTGAGAAAGAGAAATCCATATTGTGCATCAGAAAAGAAGGAAGAGTATTAGAAAAAGAAAGTTGCACTCAGGGTAAAAAAGAATGTACTTGAAAGACGAAGAATAAAGCATAAATTTTATAAAGTTAATAAATACAGAGCAAATTCTAGGACAATAAATGTAAGCCAACCAAATAAGAAGGGGAAGAAACTATAAAATTTATTTAAAAATAATATATGAAAAAGATCTATTACAAGTAGTTTTATAAAAAAAAAATAGTTTCCTGATCCCTCAGTCCTTGGCAACAGATCAGTTCTTGCGAAAAGTTTTGGTTTTTCACTGTTGTTAACATTTTCTAAAGAGTAAAGAAACAGATTGAAGCAAGAAATAGTTATTTTATGCTACTCATATTTACGTTTAGAAAAAAGTTCCCGTTATTCATTAAATAAAAAATTATATATTTTGAAAATTAGATTCAAGCTAGGACAGCATTAAGATGTGAAGAACTGAAGATCAAGCCTAATAAAAAAAAATAAATAAAAAGGCAAGTAAGAGACTTTTGTACAGGTAGGCCAGTCTGTAGTCCTAACCATAGGACTGATGGTTCTACTATAATAGATAAACCTCCCTAGTCTGGACAAAAATTACATCACTCTCAAAAATCATAATTTCATGGAATAATTTAGATTAGCAAAAACTTTTGGGGGCTACTTAGCTCACTCCCTGCTGAAAACACTTGAAAGTAGATCAAGATTCTCAGCGCTGTAGTAGCTGAGTCTTGAACACCTTTAAGTACAGGCCTCCTACAATCTCTCTGAGCAACTTATCCCGTTATATAAGCACACTCATGATAATTCTTTTTCTTAATCACTAATCAGTATGTCCCATGTTCAACTTCATTTTTTTTCTCATCCTACCATTGCAGGATTACAAAATGAGGACTCCCAGAAGTTAGCCTCATCCTAGCGTATCTTTAATCACTGTAGCATAGCAACATTTATAGGGTTAAGGAAATATTTTCTTGTGCTTTTGTTTGTTTGTTTACATGTTTGTTTGCTAAAACACAAGTTTTAACGTTACCAAGCAAAAATTTAATGTTGCCAAATCAATTTTTTTTCTAGGGAAAAAAATGTATTTTTTTGAAAAACTCATGACTAATCAACATTTAGTATATCTCATTTTGATTAGCACTTGAATAAGAAATTATCTGAATGGCCAAGTAAAACTGATGATTTGATGTTTTTAAAATATCGCTGTTGGTGATTTGTTTTAAGTTGAGCTTTAAAATACAAATAGCTTCTCAGTGATAATAAGGCTGTGAACAACTCATTCATATTCAGACCTCTAGCACGATCGTTTTAGTGACATAGGCTGGGTATCCTGAATTGCTTTTCTACCTATGTCACATAATCCCAGAATGACAGGGGTGGCAAGGGACATCTAGAGATCATATGGTCCACCTGCTAATTCTTACCATATACCTTTTCCAATCAAAATGGATCCTGAATAGTGATACATTTATATAACTTTTTTTAAAAAAGTTTCTCCTTAAAACTGTAAGACTATCAAGGAAAGTGCCTGGAGTCACTGCTTGTTCTTTCTTGGTGTTAAGCTGAAAGAGATTTACTGTTTCTTTGATGGCTTAATGAATGTAACTAGTCATGCTAGACAGGCATCCAGTTATGCTACAGGTCTACTGCCTATAAGTAGTGTATTTCCTCATATTCTGATCTAATACACGTCTTTTATGTTAAAGATTTTTCAATTTTTATTGCATTTACAATTTCTCAATGTCAACCTGTCATTGACCTGGTCAATAACAGAGCTCCAACTGTATTGTGGAGGACTGAAGTAATTCTTCTCCTTTCCACTTATCTCTCACCCTTTGCATGCTGCCAGTATCTCTAGCTATTGCTTTTATCCCGTCATCTGTATTATTTATTCACAGAACACCTTTCTCTAGCCAGCTGACAGAGCCATAATAATTTTTTTCCTAAAATGCTACTTCAGACACTTTCCAAACATGCCTAAGCCACAACTATGATTTTCTGATTGCTTTAATGTGCATTTCTTTTTTTCCTGCACTTTTACTTTAGAATAATCTGCTAGAAATAAGTATGGCTTGTTACTTTAGATGTGACATGACATGAATGAGAAGAAAATATTAACCTCAATGAGCTGAGTTCTTATTTTACAGAAAGAAGGGATGGAATGTTGGGAAAGAAGAGCATTGATTTCAATCTTTTTTTTTTTTTCCTTTTCCCAAGGAAAAGTGTTCAGAAGTCCCTATACATTGTTATTGTTTGAGAAGAGTGAAAAAGAGGTATGAAGGATGATTACAGAAATATGCATTAGCATTTAAATATTTTGAATTAGCAGAGTTTACCTGTAATGGTGAACTTTTTCATGTTGGCTATGTCTCAGATGCTGATTGTATTTGGGAGCTGGTAAGATATTGATTCCTTTTTGACACCTCACAGCCCATCTGTTGCTGAGAACAGGTTCAGTACTATTGGCAAAAAGAAACAAAGATAATTCAACATTTTCTTATGTTCTTTAATTTTACCATACTATCTGAATAAATTGACATGAAACTGAAAAATTATTTACATACTGTAAAACATAGGTGTCTTTTGGTCTGCATGTATTAAAAGTGATGCATAAAAAAATGTTAAGGCAAAGAACAAGAAAGGGAAAAAATATTTTCCAGTATTGACTACAAAATGTATTTCTTTGCAAATTTGAGTACTCAGAGAGTAAGCAAAGTAGATCTGGAGACTGTGCACAGGTTTAGCCAGGCCATACGGACATACCAGAGGGCTAAGGCAGGGCCAGCGTCAAGCCTGGAAGTCAGTCAAGACATCAGTTAGGCTCTGGTGTAGGACAAGTGCCTCATAATGGCACCAGGGCAAGACAAGTCAACACCACAGATTGGGGTTCTCAGGATGAGGCTCAATGGCCATGCTGGGAAATGGCTGTGTCTGAGCAGAAGTTCAACAGTCTTCCAACGTATAGCTCTGGAAGGGGTTGATTGCCCCAGGAGGAACTCTAATGGAGCTTTTGGTGTGTCTGGGAGCCTCAGGTGAGTCTGGTCAAGCCCATGATGTCTTATTAATGCATTCAGAGCCCTGACATGAGCCTGAAAATGCTAATGTACCATGATGACAAGTGTGGCACTTGTTTGATACTACACCAGATATGATAAAATGAAAGCAGAAGATCCCTGAAGTAGATTAAAAAGTCAAAAGCATCATTACTGTTCACCAGCCAGGCATAAAAATTTCCTTATTATATAGCAAAAAAGGTTAAAATCTATCTGATCTGCTCTATCCTTGTTAATTTGATAAATACTATAGAAATGGCGTTAGCAACTTGGACGGTGGTATTGCGTGCACCCTCAGCAAGTTTACTGATAAAACCAAAGTGTGGTGTGGTTGGGATTCTGGAGGGACAGGATGCCATCCAGACAGACCTTTACAGACTTGAGAGGTGGGTCCATGTCAACCTCATGTAGTTCAACAAGGCCAAGTGCAAGATCCTGCACCTGGGCGGGGTCAAACCTGAACACAAATACAGGCTGGGCCATGAGAGTAGCCCTGTGGAGAAAGCCTTGGGGGGGGGGGGGGGGGGGATTGGCTGGTGAAAAACTGAATATGAGCCCAGGGGGGTATTGGCTGATGAAAAACTGAATATGAGCCAGCAATATGCGCTTCGCGGGCCAGTAAGCCTGTCATATTCTGGGCTGCATCAAGAGAAGTGAGACGAACAGGTTGAGGTAGATGATTCTGCCCCTCTACGCTGCTCTGCTGAGACTTCACCTGGAGTACTATGTTCAGTTCTGGAACCCCCAGCATAAGGACAAAAGTTTGTTCCCTTAAGTTTTCTGTACTCAGTTTTTGCAGACTACAGGAATTTAGACAGCTCAGATAGCTCAGCAAAGTGCTTCATATGTAAATGAATTGAAATCAGTCTCTCGAATCTTTTAAAAATTTGCCCATTACAAACTCTTACTTCTAAATTCTTTTTATATGTACAAAAAACTAAGAATTGTTTTCATTTTGTCTAAAAGGTCTTTAAGAAGTTACAGATGTTAACAAATATTGCGAAAAAAATCAACGTATATATATCAATTAGAAGCTCGGATGAAATTAGTAATAGACAAAAGACAAAACTTTTAATAAATAGCTTTTATTGGCCAATTTATAGACACAGAAAAATAACTTACTTGTATGTGAATGTAAGCACAAATTAATTAATGAAGTATGCTAAAAGAGCACAGACTGGTCTTTTTCAAGACAAAGACATTTTATCAGCAAACCCTTATCACAAGCCATTCTCATCTTTGATTTTTCAGCAGAATATATAAAAAAAACCAAAGTTCATAAACCTTGGGTTGATTTTTAAAAAGCAGTTCTGAAATTGCTTGAACATTTGTGGCAGTTAGGGTCAGGAATTTCTTTACCTTACCATTTCATACTATGTACAAAGTCCTACAAAAGGACTTGTTTAAAATCCTTTACAACTTTTAACTACTGACCACATGACTGAAAAAATTTGTTCAGGCAGTCCTTTTTGAAGGTAGAAATACCATGATAAAATCTGTAAAAGGACAGTCAGAAAGGCAGTAGTCACAATCTTAATTCTCAGTCCAAGACTATTCTTGTAGATAATGAGATATAATGTCTGCAATGCCCGGGATAAACCTGTTCTGGTCATACTTAACTGACAGCTACTGACAGTAGGAAAGTAATTAGAGAAATGTTCAGAATTCCAGACACTAATAGTTGGCTAGGTTAAGTTAGATTTAACTTTTTTTTTTTTTTAAATTCACGTGATACTTGAAAATGAAAACAGGTAGAGACATCCTTTACAGACTCCGTGTTTCAAAGTCTGGAACTCTTGTGTCAAATGACTGTGCATAATCTTTTATCTGGATACACAGTTAGAGGTAGAAACAAAAATGAGCTCAGGGCGCTGTAAGATCAGTTTAGAAGAAGTGCTATAAGGATGTTGTTCCATTTTGGTTTTGTTGTTGTTGTAGTTTGGTTGGTTTGTTTTGTTTTGTTTTTTTCTGAACTCCTAGATCCTGTATTTTGATAAAAAATGTTACTAACTGTAACATAATTTTAATAGATTGCAATTTCATTCTCATTTGGTTCTTTTTAAGAGATAGTTGATAATAAACATATGCAAAATACTTAAACATTGATAGTTGTGTGCAGTTGAATTTGGTTGCTTTTTTTCACTAAATGAGAAGCCCAAGCTAACGAAGACAATGTTGAAGAAAACTTTCCTTTCTTAAAATAAGTGACAAACCTGAAATCCTTCAGAGGTAATATCTTTAATCCATAAATGTGCCCTAAACACCTCTTATTCCACAGGTAAGATCACAGATCTTGAGAACTGCTTTTACTCAACAGCATTAATGTATACTTAGTTTGAAAACTATCCCAGAATGTTAAGTCTTTTAATATTTGCACTGCTTAAAGTGTTTAAATTAGTTATAAGATTTCTGAATGTGTATGAAACTTCTGTAATGTGCTTGATAGCAGTTTTCACTGTGAGTTATATGTAGCTACTATAAACTTCAAATCAGCTCGTTAGGAAATTAATTAACCTGTGGTAATATATTGCACTAAAGGGTATGTATAAATAATTTTTCTGGAGTCTTACAGTGAAATTCTGTGTTTGCTTAGTGAGACCAAAAAGCTTACATATTGATTCACATCTTTAACTTTAAATATATTATTGAGATACCTATGTTGCCCTTGGCTTCCTAAATTGTAAAAATGGATAGGTACTCTGGAAGATGACAAAGCACAGACAAAATCTACCTCTCCTGCCGAATGAACTTAATGTATCTCCATTGCTAGCTTACGTCTGTATAATCTTCTTTGTAATGATGCAAGTATTTGTGGGGTCTTCTTATAACCTGGAGGATTTTATGTACCAGTATGTAATCAGAAGATACTTATTGGTTAGCAGTATTGTTCATAGTTCTGTTCCGTGTGGGTCCTGCCCTGAACCCCTTTTTACACGGAACCAGGACAAGTATAAACAGCCATTTGAATGTTCTTTGAATTAACTGAGGGATTCATTAAGTTTCTGGTACATCTAGGTAAATTCAGAAAGATAAAGAACACTTTTCCAAGGTTAATTAAGAAGAGACAATGACTATTCAATGAATAGTGAAGAAAATTTTTCATTTTAAAAGACTATTATGAATTATCCAAGATCATAAGACTTTCTAGATTTACATGAAATAATATTTCAGCTTTACAAAGACTTCTTAAAGCCAAAAATGTGTGCTCAAAATGTACTGAAGTGCAACACTAAATGTGATTTATCAGTTTATCGGATTTATCATTCAAAACCTAGACATCTGAGCTCTCATTTATTTTTCTTCACTCTATTGTCATTCCTTTGTAAGTGTCTTGGCTGTCTTCCTGACATAAACCACATGAGAAGCACAGATGCTAGGTAGCTTTACCCAGGTGTCTGGACACAGGAGCTCAGCCTTTTGTCTCTCGTGTACGCACCTTGTATATAGTCACAACAACCTATGCCTCTTCCTGTCACTCATTTCACCTACTCATTCTAGATAGCTAGAATGCACATTGATACTGCTAAAGACATCACTGCCACACAAAGAATACACTGTGCCTCTGCGCCCGCCTCTATAAGCATTAGAAGGGATATTTGCTGTGATCGTTCTATCTGCCTAATAAGTGCAGCGCTTTGGCCTCCCTGCAACTAGCACTAGCCTGTGTCCAAGATCCTGGCCAAGGTCATGGACACTCTGGCAGTGAGCATAGCACACTTTTTTCATTTCCCCATATATCTACAAGGTAATTTCATAGAAAGCAATAATGAAAGATATGATAAAGAAATAAGATTGTATAGAAAATCCATCAGCTACAGAGGGCAAGTATGACCAAGATGACTTTTCTTTTCCTTAAAAGCACCATTTCTTTGGAGTGAAGTGTACACATCTTAGTGAGTGGCCTATAATCTGACTGCAGCCTAGGCAAAGTGCAACGATTGCCTGTAAGTAAACGGAGAAATAAGGAACTGAGTTTGGTTGTCCAGACAGAAGATAATAGCGTAACTTGAGATGCACTAGGATGATTCTGCTGTATTTCAGCTGACAGTGCAGAAGAGTACACATCTCTCTTAGTCATCTACTATGTCTGTCAGCCTTGTGGGGGTGATATCTTAGACAATTAAGGGCATCTCAAATGATACGAGACACCTATGCCTCGATATCTCACTCAAAAATGCCTGCCCTGGGGTAAGAACATAATGTGGAAGAAGTTACCATCTTTTGCATAGATATGCTTTTGGCCAGTCTGCAATGGCTTAAGAAATATTCACAAAAAGAGAGGTGAAAATTGTCATACAAGACTTTTCATGTATCTAAATTAAGATATCAAAGCTAAACTTATAGTTATCCAGCTTCCACTTCTTCCCCAGTTTAGGCAGCTGAGTTGTCCATATACTTTAACCTGAGTAAGGATTCACTGTTTATGTAGAGAACTAACCTTTTTTTTTCTTTATTAACCTTGAAAAAAATATAAGGAGATAGAACACCTTCAAGCATAGAGGAAGAAGACTCAGCAATAGGCACAGTCAGGGGTGCCTCCATCCTCCCTGAATGAACATGTGAGGTAAAAATATAGTAAGCTGAGTCCATATTGGAATCTGCCATGAGACTGCCCTTCTCCATTTACTTGCAGCTTTGATTGTCCCATCCTTTGCCCTCCTACCAGCTGTGGACTCTCAATATATATCCATTGAGGCAGCATTTCCTCCAGCCTGGGCCACTTGCATGGTACCACAGCTCTCTTCATTGCCTCACCATGCTGAATATAACTGGTGGCATCTATTCTGTTATATTAGAGGACAGAAACAAATAGTGCAGCTCAAGATGTAGGCCAATGCACTCCATTGCATTTTTTCTGTGCAAGGAATCAGAAAAAATAGGATTAGCTAAACTGTCTCAGTGGATGCACTAACATGGTTCCATTTACTCCACTGATTTCCTGCCAAAGGACTTCACCCTGCTAAATGAGAAAGGAATGAAGATAAAACCCTTGCTAAAGTGGGAGAGAGATGGGGCATGTGGATGACAAGATCATTATCCCTAAGGTAGCACAAAAAAGGGTAAGAATGTTGTAAAAATCCTGCACATAACTTGCTGAGTGGCACTGGCTCATACAGCACTGAATTGACAGACCTTTATTGAATTTAGCCTGTCATGTCTCGTTTCTCTGGATTATGAATTTTTAGTAATATTGGGAAAAAATTTATTGATGCTCGACATTTAATAAACCTGATTCTATTCCACAGCAACAATTGTTCAAGGAACCTAATGATGTTCCCTTTCCTCAAATGAACTTTGTGAGTATAAATTTATTAATAAATATATGAGACACTTAACATCTACAGAGTTGGGAACCATACAAATAGCTTGTAGGAGAATGAGTTTGGTTTACTTCTCTGCTTTGATAGTATAGTTGTCAAGATTAAGACTCCGATTCTGACCTCACTTAGATGCTTGTAACTCAGTCCTGTCTTCACAGACAAGCAGTTACTGGTGTAAATGAAGGTCAGCATTAAGTGTTATCAGATAAATACTCAGCTACTGTAAGCTATTGTGGATCAATTCCATACTTCAGACATAAATGAAACACAACAGTTCATAGCAAATAAAAATGTGCCCATATACATCTTTTCTTTTTAAATCACAGACAGCAAAACCTCCCGTTGGCAACCTCCCCTTTCCCATCCTCAGCTGTGGTTGTATGGTATGGTGCACAGCCTGTGCCATGTGGTGAGCAGGTGCTATGCTATTGCGTGCTTTTTCTTTCCATATTAACAATTAACACCGTGATTACATTCACAGTTAACAAACCGGTTTCTTTTTCATAACAAATAGAATATACTCTGAGATGCATCATGTGTGAAACGTCTTGATCCAAATTTATTTTAAGTCAGTGGTAGTATTGCATTTAATTCAGATGAATTTTGCATTATACTGTAACATGCCAAATCTGAGAGTTCAATCTGATTGCACATGGTTTAAATAGTCAGTAAAGTGAAGAATAATATTTATCGTGAAGGGAGATAGTTTATTATATATGGGATGACAGAAAGGACTGACAGCAGCTTTGATGGAATCTTGAAATTGGCATCAACTTAATATGAAACAAAAATTATTGCTTTCTGTAATCTCCCCTTAGAATAGTACCTCTGTATTGATTATTTTCTTATTGCTTAATAACAAACTCAGCATTTAGACAAGAAAAGTATATTTAATTGATTTTAGATAAGTATCTTCTAATTTTATTTTGAATTTTGCTATTCACCAACAACATGGGCAGTCACTTGGAAAAGTTATAGTTTCCATTGACTGTGGTCTTCATAGGTATTACATTACGGCACTATTTTTTTTCCTGATTAGACCTTGTCTGTAAAGAGCATTTTGGTCGTACTTTAGAAAGCAAGGAATTAAATAAATCAGTGAACACACAGTGTGTCAATGAGAAAAAATTATAATATGCTCAGAATGGTAGAAATATTGCTGCCCAATTGCAATAGGTGTGTCATGCTACAGTCTCTGTGTGTGGTAAATGTGTTAATATTTTTGGATTGTTGGTTTACTTCTTTGACATTATACCATGCATAACATATTACTGGATATTATGCACTGCAAACATTATTAATGCTAAATTTATTAATATAGAGTACCTTAACGCATGAGACATTTTGAGTGTTCGGAATACCAAGGAAGGTAAAATTCATCATACTCTATATTTCTTCAACAATTGTTTTCCTTTACATGGCTGTCTGGCCAAAGTGAAATACCTAGGTAATGAGCTTTAAGATTGCCCTTCTGGTAAAAATATTTTTGACATTTCTTTCTATGCAGTGCATGGGGAAAAAAAAACAGACTACACCTTTCTTATCTCTATCCCATTCTTTTACTGCTTTCTCCACAACATGTAACTAGAAATTGAAGAAATATATTTGAGTTCTTTCAAGCAAAGGAGGAAATTGAATCTACATCTGTGTAAAGTAGAAAGAAGAGTGTGAGTTAGAACAGTACTGCTTCTGTTCAGTGATTTTACTTTTTAGCTAAGTCTCTTCTAACTGCACTTTCTGAAGCTAACTGCATTTTTATAGTGTCTGCTTCTAGCAGTGCTAACACTTGATTCTTAGAGTTACTACCAAGAATTGATATACAGATTAAGGTCACTGCTAAATCTTGTGTACCATGTTGGAATGCTGCAAAGAAAGAAGTCACATCTGCAGGGAGGAGCAGATGGGAGAGGTGATCCTAAACTGGCTGAGGTGCTCCATTCCATATCTGTTGTATTCAGTGTAACACTGAGGGATCACGAGGGCCAAGCGCTCCTCATCAGTGACTGATATCTGAAGAGGACTTTGTACATTCTGCCTTTGATTCCAATCCGTGTGTTCTTGAATCCAGTTGCAGAATCTGGCTCCTGAGTTCAGTTCCTGTCTTCCACTGAGTCCAGTCTGGGACTTCCCCACTGCCTGCTCTACAGCATTAGTCATGATGGTGACATAACTGTCATCAGGAGGGGCTGGGTTCAGTACTAATTTTGTGTATATTTGTATATATTCCAATTTACAATTATATTAATTAAAGCTGGTTTTAGTTTTCTAACTCATAAATCTCTCTTCCTTATTCCCTTTCTCTTTCTGCTTGAGAGGGGAGAAGGGTTAACAGAGAGTGTCTGTTACAGGTCTAGCAGACAGCCCTGACCCTGAACTGTTGTTTAGACAGTATTGTAATCACCAGAAAACTTTACTGAAATAAAGCTGTTTTGAAAAAGTGAGAGTCTTTCACATCTCTGAAAGAAAGGATAAATCTGCTAATGGTTCATGTCTGTACACCCTCAAACGCGTATGTTTTTTTCTAAGCCTGGCTAGATCTCCAGTCTGACATTTTTGATCCCCATCTGTATCCCACCTTTCTGTGTCTTATGATGTCCTTCATGTTGTAATTTCAACATGCTGATTCATCTTGTACCTCGCTGTATTACTTAACTCCTTCTATGGAGCCTAGATACCCAAAACATGATTCTGGATATCACGTTGTACGTCAGCTATAAGATAACATGCCACTTCTTGTTGTTCAAAACTTTCATGTCATGTGCTTTTCTCTCTTTACCTGATTTTCTTAAATAACCTTCACAATAATTTTTTAGTCCCTCAGTACAAAATTGTTGATATTAATAAACAATTTATTTATTTTATTAGTTGAAAGTTGCCTGTTCAACACCTGAATTTCTGGGCATCAATATTTTCAGTGGCAACATGAAAAGAAAAAAAATATCTTCTTTATTGTGAAATTTGCTGTGTGTTACTGTTCAAGACATTTTTTAACTGGTAACCCAGAAATGCATGTATCTACTTTAAGTCCTACCTCATATATGACAGACTCATGTAGTTATTTCAGATGTTCTACAGAATCTTGTAACAGTATTAATACGTATATTCAGGCAATTGAATCCATCTGCTACTGCCTGGTTGACTGACTCACTCTTTAGGTTTGTTTTAATTCATCTGGACAAGCATAGTGATGTTCAGGCACCCCTGAGTATGAGAGTTTCATTGACCAATATAACTTGTATACTGCTGTAGAAGTGGTTAGAAGTGAGAAGAAATATAAAAGGACATCTCAAATGAACTGGATGAGTATATCAAGCAAATTAATTGAGTGCCACTGACTGGAGAGAGAGCATGGGTGCCTATGTTGTATGTAGGCACCCAAGTCTACATATTGATCTCAGAATCTTTACCGGCCACAAAACATAAATTATTAACTCAATCCATTATGTTTCTGAAAGCCTGAATTTTGGGGAATTATTCTAAAACAAAGCAATCAATAAAAATAGGGAACAAAATTAAGGCAACTGCAAAAATGAAACTAAAAGAATGCTGAAATTGGTACCTACACAGGGTAAATTCACTTCCATTTTTTCCATAGAAGGAGTTTGACATCTTCTTTGGAATTACCAGTTTAGGAAGACAGCATGGCCAGGAACAGATAATTAATAGGACAAGAAACTATTTTTATAAGAAGAATCCATCACTCCAAGTGATTATTTAAAAGGCAGCACCCATCCCTACCAGTTGGCAAAGGCAAAAGGTAGGTAAAATAAAATTGTCTGTGGTCCCTGTTGAAAGAATCATCTTTCACAGGGAAATTTTCAATTAATATCAAGCCAGAGTAAAGAGGTAAAAAAATTATGAAAAAGGAGATGAAATATATGACAGCATCATTAGATAGAAAGAACACCTGATGAAATTAAGAGGTAAACAAACACCTCAAAAAAGAATTTAGGAAGAGGGAAATTATAAAAACACAGGTTTAAAAGTATATCCATCTGAAAGAGGGAATATTTGCATGGGGATGTTTGTATATAAACTTCCAGTTCCTCCAAAGAGTGTTCAGTCGTACTTTTGAAAGGTAAATCATGAAAAGAGACATATTCAGCTCTACGAACAGTATTGTGCGAATCAACGCTCTGGTATTTGATAATCTTCACGTGTCTCATCTGTCCAAAAAAGAACAAAAAGAAGATGCAAAACCTTCTCAGTTAAGGTAGATGGATCTTTAAAAAATGTCTCAGCTCAGAAATTTTAAACTTTATTACTAAATATAGAGTTGAGAGCAGTATGTTCAAATAAGAAAAGCAGCAAGTTTAATGATGTTTTGAATTCATAAGGGAGAAAAGAAGCCTTTAAAGTGTTTTTTAAGATGATAGAATTAATGCATTTGGAAAAGAGACTCATAAGCAATGTGTGGCTGTTCCATGTTGGTTTCTCACTGTAGGTTCCATTCACAAATAAGCGAGCCTTCAGACACCCAAATGCTTTGCAGTAATTATCCTCAAATGTTTGGTATTTATGAAAAATGCAACTTCCTGTACGGATTACTTCACTGACTTGACTATAAAGGCACGTCACAACAGTACATTCTAACATTGCTACAATTATCAGCCTGTCACAGATTCTTGCTTTCTCATAAGCAAGTTTTTTCTTATAAAACTTTGCTCAAGGCTGAAGTTTAGCATTGAGACCAAACTGGGAAATTTTCCCCACATATAAGAAAGTTGATCTCATTTGGAAATTCAAGGATCAGAGCTGCCTTTTTGAATAGGAACAGTAGATCCAACCCACACTGTCTTTTAATGACACCACTTCAATATGCCAACTCTGAAATAATGTGCAATAGTTAAGAGCCAAAGTGCTAGTATAGCTGCTTCAGAAAACACCACAGAAAATTAGTTTAATCATTAATAATAGAAGTCTAGACAGTAGGCATCTTTCTCATGGAAAGAAGCGTGAAGCCTGCTCAAGAATTGCATAAGCTGCTGTTGTTGCTACAAAGAAATGAAGAGAATCAGACAGACTCATGGCTGCATGGAGCAAATGTGTCAGTTTTGGCAGGGGTTTTCATGCCTTTGTGTAGATATTTTTTAACACTTTATATTTTTAAGACTTGTCAGTGCTAGGTTAATGGTTGCACTTGAGGATCTTAAAGATCTTTTCCAACCTAAACAATTCTACATTTCTGTGATTCTAAAGGAATTATCTTTGGAAAAGAATTCATGAGATCATTCAGACTACAGGTGATGGCCCAAAGTTAGCTGGGAATCTGGGCCTAAACGTACTTCAGAATTAGTGGAGCACATTGTAAGAATACATATACCACAAGAAGAAAATATGCCATTGAGAGAGAGAGAGATATTTTTGATAACTAAAGTTTAAATATTCCTAAGACGCTGAGAGACCTTATTTGGGCCACAAAATCAAACAATGTAGGTAATAATAAGATCTTGAAGAAAGAAGGTGAGTCCAAAAGTAAAAATCCTGTGTTCTTTTCTGTAAGCACAGGACTGAAGTCAGGAAAACTGATTTTTTAACTTCATCTGTCACTAACTCACTGTGTGGTAGTGACTGATTTAAAGAGGTTAAATACCAAGAAACCAGGTGAAGGCCTGGTTATATTTGGTTATGCATATCTCAGCACAAACATCAGAATAGAGGGAATAAAAATGCAGCAAATTAGGGTTTAAGAGGTATTAAGTGCTTCAAGTCAAACTAAATTGAACATTTTGTGTAG
>NW_008583478.1:0-65764 GCF_000691845.1 Merops nubicus | reverse complement strand
AATAAATCTGTCTAATTAGATACCTATTTTCAGTGAGAGTGAATTTTTATTTTTCAGTTCATTTCTAAGACAATAATAAATGCGTCACTCATAGATGTAGTTCAAAGGTTAACATTTAAACACTTAAAAAGTTCTTGTGTACTTGAATGGAAAGTATTAGAGAAGTGCAATATTTTTAGACACTCTCAAAAGAGAGAGGAATGAAAGTGGTCTGCCTCTGCCTTGCTTTTAACCTACAGTCCTAGAACAGGACTCGCTCCTCCTGGCTGATGTTACAGATGCGAAAGACTTCTGCAGTGTCAATAGGGTGAATTAAGGACAGACTGTGAACTTATTCTTTCAGCTGTAATTCTGGTTGTTTGCTTTCTTTAGACTTCATTCAAGCCCCTCAGGACTTATTTCTTAGGCAGCCATGCACAGAATTATAGACAGACTGTATACTTTAGTTTTAATGGACATGGTCTCCTTTTACTCACCGCTTTTAAACGTCACCTGCTAGAAGCTCAAAAGTGAAATGGTTTTATGATTTTCCTCTTGTTAAACCAACAAAAAAAATTTACCAAGCATGTACAACTTATACAACTGTATTGATGTAAATAAGTTTTAGAATTTATATAAAGTAACAAATGTAAAATCTGCTGAAGTGTAGATCTAAACTGTTTTAAAAATTTATTAGCATTATTTGACCAAAGTTTCTTCTGTTATTATGTTGGGTCTGAAAAAGATGAAGTTAATTTTCTTTATAGAAGCTTGTATGGTGCTGTGTTTTGAATTTCTGACTAAACAAGTGTTGAAAACATGCCTGTGTTTTGGCACAGTGTTGAGATTTTATTTTTCTCACTCTGTCCCTGCAGTAAGCTGGGGGTGCACAAGAATCTGGGAGGAGACACAAACAGGGCAGCTGACCCCAGCTGGCCAAAGGGATATTCTATAGGATATCGTGTCATGCTAAGCAATAAAAGCTGGGGGAAAGGAGGAAGAAGGGATGTTCACAGTTATGGTCTTATTCTTCCCAAGTAGCTGTTAGACCTGCAGAGACCCTGCTTTCCAGGAAGTGGTTAAATATCTGCCTGTGGATGGGAAGTATTGAACAAATTCCTTATTTTACTTTGCTTGTGCATGCAGCTTTGCTTCACTTTTTAAACTGTCTTTATCTTGATCCATGAGTTCTCTCTCTTTTGCTCTTCTGATTCTCTCCCTCTCCCCCACTAGAGAGGAGTGAGAGAGTGACTATAAGCTTGGCTGCTGGCTAGGGCAACCCCAGTACTGTTACTGTATACAATCTGCATCACGTTGATTAGCTACAGAAAACTGATGTTGAGGCACACCGTGTACCGTGACGTTGAAGCACCATGATGTATTGCTGTCTGAAAACAAACACAGTGATCAGAACATGCAGGTGTTTCTTTGTATCTAACCCTTATCCAGATATTTTCCTAACTCTGACTTAGTATTTATTTCAAAAAATGTATTGATATTGCGTTACAGCAACACAGTAAGTGTTATAAGTATATGATCAGTATTTCTTATAATGTAATTTAATAATGTACAAATTTAGAGCTGTCTTCTTTAAACATTAATTTAATATTTTGCCAGTCAGTTTCCAATGATGTGATATTAATAAATGATAGCTGTTTGCTCACATTTTGTAGGTGTCTGAAAAATCCTAAATCCTTCAGCTGTAAATCATGTGTTTAAATGAGTATTGTTCTCTGACTGTCTCTAGATAAAATAGTAAGTGTGGTATTTGCAATGGAAGTAGAATTCGAAGTAGGCAAGAAATAGTTCTCTACTCTTACAAGGATTTGTTCTTGCTAATTTGGAAGTTTGAAGGTGTCAAAACAGGATATTTCAACAGGCTAATATTTTGTCTTTCAAAATAACAGATGAATGAAACTTGCCCTTTTCCCTTCCCTCCTTTTGTCCCTTACCTTAAAACTAGTTTTTTGTTAATTTTTTTTCTCCACAGCCTAAAAGTGTATCAAAGCACCGTATGCAGCATTCTGATTACCCCATTCTTCAGGGTCAGGGCTGAGTACTTTGCAACTCTCATGATAAATATAGTATGTGCACTTATTTACAGATCTACCATATCGTCTCTCTAGCTCAGGTTCATTCACCCAAAGCTGTCCTTTGAATGTAGAAGAAACCACTCAATTAACTAGTCTTTATTTCCCTCTGCATTCATAATCGTTTGAACAGCAGAATGACTTAACTTTTTAGACCAGCTTCACAAATGCGTAAGCAAATCACAAAATAAGTGCTTTTTGTTTTGATATTATGCACATAATTATAGGTAGGATCATTGTCCTGAAGACACTGTTGGTTTTTACATCAGTGCCATAGAAAATGGTCTTCCTGCTTAGTCCTAAATCTATGATGAAGATGGATGTCTCACAGGGTAAAATAACACCAGTTCACTCCAGATTCTGTGAACTCTAAATATGCAAAACATATCCTTCTTATGTCAATTCATAAATACAGAGGAGGAAATGAACTTTTTTAGTTCCTTCTACTGGAAATGTTTAAGAATACATTTTAAAATAGTAAAGCATAAGACTCATGCTGGGAGTAACACTAGCTAGCTCTAGATGTCAGTCACAAATGTCCACATTTGAGATAGACACTTTAGGCTTCTCTTTACTTACTGTAGAGAACTAGTCACACTGAAGTGCAATTTCTGGTCAAGAAAATAAACAGATCACAGCCTGAAAACTGTTATTTTTCTCCTTTGGCTCCACAGGGAATAGCTCAGATGAATACATTATTAACATCTACAGCTAGTCAGAGGCAACTCAGATTTAGTCACTTTTGCGTCATCTGGAAAGTAGCTATTCACGCTGTAGCTAAATTATGCCAGTGGTGCAAGAAGATCTGGGCAGGCCAGTTCAGATGCTGTACAGACTGCTGCACCAAGCGTAGAGCCACATGAGCACAGTGACAGCCACCTTTGGCCCAGAAGCTTTATAGCTGTTGATATGGTGTGCTGAGCCCTTGCCAGTGATCATGAGCTGTGGCAGCTGCCTTCACATCACGCACTCTGGCGTACCTGGAGTGTTCATTGGTTTAGATGCTGTACACCAGGAACATGGCTTTAGACCTGAAGTGACTCCATGAATTTGGACAGCACAGCATCTTTCAGCGAGTCAAATGGGCTGTGCATGGGGCTGCTCCTGAGAAAGTTAGGTCAACGTGGAAACCATAGCATTACCTCTGTTTGCAAAATGGTGCTAAGCTGTCATGGTCCACTCAACTCGGCGGACGTGTTTACTGCAATCTCAGAGTGCAAAAGAAAATTCAATGGGATTTTTTACTTCAATCAAACACTGAAACTTTATTGTGTGCCCGTAAAGCGGCGCGTGACAGGTAAAAGTGTGACAGGAAAGGTAAGGTAAAGAGGGGAACGAGTGTAATAGCTACCACCACATGTCCAAGGCATCCCTATGGTCCCAGGTCCTTGCAGCGTCCTGGTGGTCCTTCTGATCGTTGTAATCCTTGGTGGGGAAAGCTTCCCAAGGGCCGGTAGCTTTTGGCCAGGAGGTGTGTTTTCACATTATAATGATATTATAATGAGCAAAGGTCACCTTAGTCCGTGATTTCTTCATCAGCAACAAGATATCCATCTTCCTTAACAGTAGCTGGGCAGTTGCTGGCGCCTCCCGGTAACGCAGAATGGTTCAGCACAATACATGGTGCAGTACAGAGCACCTCATGACAGTGTCAGAGCACACTGCACAGGACACTTCATGCCATGCAGCTCTGGCTCCATCCCGGTTTCTGCACCCATGTATCCATAGGAACCGCATTCCATTCCAGGGATCGGCAGCTCCCTTTCAGGCAGGTTGCCTCTTGTCAAGATGTTACCCAAAGTTTCAGGGTACCTGATTGTCCCAGTCTCTGATGACAAGGTTGAGACAATATTCCTTTTCTGACCGACTCTTACACCAGCTCCAATTAGAGTTAATAACGAAGAGTTGCCTGTGCTGTGACAGTATCACTAGGAGGAACAAACTCATGCTGAACACTGTGCTGTTGGGACTTCACCACTTCTGGCACCTGAGCGGGTTCAGGTGTCTCTTCACTCCACAGCGGGCTATGCTGTAAGCAGACTCAGCGGGATTATACATGTTAGTAATTCACAAAACAGTCTATGAGATGGATCTCCAAAATCTAGATGAAACAACTATGAAATATAATATTTAAGTCTCACTTGAATCTCATGATGCTATGAGCCATAATTCTTGTTTACGGATTACATCTAATTATCTTTATAAGTAGAGTGAACAGTTAGTTTATCAAAACAGTTTATATGTTTCTGCTTATCATCGACTTTTTACCAGCCTTTACACCTGATATATTTTAAACTGGTATATCTGGCATATATATATAACTGGTAATATATCTTTCTCCTTTTTTTTCTCATTTTACAGCTGATATGCTTGCATTGGTTAAGAGAAGCTGGATTTCTGCATCCATCTGTTAGTCACTGCATTTTGATTTCTCTTAGTCAAAAAAGAACATGCTTAATTTATTACAAAAAAAAAAAAAAAACATAACCACAGAAGTGATAGAGTGCTAATGAATACAACTGTTTTTGTAAAATATCCACTCATAAAATGTAGATATAACTCCACATAAGTCATAAAGAAAAAAAAATCTTTGGATGCTCTTCTGAGAAATGGGTTAAGATTTTTTTTTTTTTTAATTTTACTTTCAATTCTTTTTAAATTTAAGAATACCTGGCAGGTTATATCAACGAGATAAATCTAATTTATTCTTTAAGATCCTATCAAAGATACTACCTATAAGAAACTATCAAAGTAGAAATTAAAATAAAGAAAACCAATGGATCTTCCTAAAGAGGAAAAACAAATAAATTAAAAAAATTATTTTCAGATTGCCTAAATAAGATAGTAGACAAAGAAAATAAGCCAGTGTAGTTATTAAATGATTTGCCAGCTTAAACTCAGCAGTGGTTTATCTAACTTGTAACAGAATAGTTGAATACAACTAAATAATGTATTAAATTATGCAGATAAAAAAAAAACAGTTCCCCCCTAAAAAGGCAAAATTTCTAAATTCCATTTCCATTTACTTTTGCCTTTGAGACATTTTATGTGAGCTACTGCCTTCTTTTCTGACTCTTCCTCAGTCTTCTGATTCTGAGAACTGAAAAGTATTGTATTTAAACATATTTGGTAACTGAAAGAAGTATTTTTTTCAAACACTAATTATATAGGCTACCAACGTTCTTTTTCAGACTCTTCAGCGTTAGAATTCTACATAGTTCTGCATGCTATACATTAACTGAAGTTTTATTCTTGAACTTTCTATTTTCACAGTTCCTTGATATCTAATAACGAAATGTTAATAGAGATACAACTAGACAAGTCAATATTCACCAACCCTCCATATCTTTTTTTTTTTTTAACCATAGTGAAATAATCTAACACTGCAAAAAATTCAAATGAGCACATTTGTCCCATTTAATGTAAAAGCCACAGAAACACCTAAAGTTCTTTCTGAACTCAAAAAAAAATCAACTCTAGAGAAATTTACAATGAGGCAGCCCTAAAGAAGTGTGTCCTATAACTCAAGTTTAGAGACCTTGCTTGTCACGTGGGTGTCCTGATCCAAATACGCTTCAATCTAAGTTAAAGAACTTATCTTGAGATTTTCTTCTCCCACATTAAATGTCACAACCTCTATCACATATTTTTGCACTCTCTGCTCCTATAAATATTTAATTAGTTGCACAAAGTGAGACTATGCCAGCAAGGATGATAAAGTCACATTTACAGTAGCAAGCAACTGAAACTTTTGTATATACTATAAAAGAAAGATTCTGAAACCATTTTTTTCAAGTGAAATCTGCGACACATTACCTACTTAATTATTAAGGAGAGAGCTACATTTTTTCTAGCAGCTAAGATGACTGCATGGTTTCTTTGAAGTGTGGACATTACTGCCCAGAAGTCATACCCTCAACATTTGACATTTTATCAGAAAGTCCCATTCACATCTAATGTTTAGTGATCATTACCTACTCATCCTGTTCTCCTGACCTAGTCTCACATGACTGCTGGGAATAAGATTTATCAGGCTGCATTAGTAGGCAAGATCACTCTAAGTAGTGTAAGAACACACAGTAAATCTGTTTCTTTAATTTTGCCTCATTCAGATTTACAAGACATGTTATAAATGTGGGAATTTTTTCCCCCCCAAAGTAGCAGCTATGTATAAATAATCATCACCACTGTGCCAATCTCAAATGTGTAATAAATATTTGAATGAAATACTTTTCCTGAAACATGCTGGAAAATAATCAAACCTTTCAGTCTGTTAGACATAGATCTAAACATGATAACTGCAGTGTTTGTGACAGGATTTTTATTTCTCTTATCTTGTCATCTATATAAATAAAATTTCGTCTGTCTCAGTAGACCAGAATGCATAGTTATAAAAGCTAGAAACAAGAATTTTGTGCTTTTTCACAATGTGCTGTCATGCTGTCAATAAACATTGCTTCAAATTTTAAAATCAAGGCATATATATCAGGGTAGGCAAGATAATATATTTAGTGCTGCTAGACACTGAGCATCATCTTCCAGAGTGTTTTGTACCTTCTGTCCTTAAAGCTATTTGATTTACTTTTACCTGTGTTCAATTGCTTATTTCTGTATTGAAACGCCTTCACTAGAAAGTAAATATGCCTATTCCATTGACTACTCTATACCATGTAATCCTATTTGCACATAAGTATTTGAGGACTGTAGAGATAAAGTCTCACCAGATGTAGAGCTCTTTCCCAAATTAAGGAGTACAGTGTTCTAATAGCATATTCCTAACTCAGATGTACATTTATTCAGATCACTTCAAGAAAGTAGGTACATTAAGGTAGCTATAAAACATCTGCCACTGTAATTGAAATTCAAACCAGAACTTTGGCTACAGCTGTATTAGCATAAAAAACATGACTATGTCATATATACACTGTTAGGCATCCACCCTAGGACAGTAAATACCATTTATACTCCACATTTTAGTGATAACACCATTCAGAATCAGAATAACCTTGAGAAAAGAGTATTTGAATTTAGGATAGGAAAAGAAAAAACAACCAGATCAATAAAACAAAACCTGGTACACGTTCCTTTTATTTTTATAAGATTATACAATTTTATGACTAAAACATAATTTTTAAAAAAAAATTTTAACATTATTTATCAAAATGACCCAATTTGGATTAAAGTCCACACACACTGCACTGAAAATTTGCTCCATATAAATGCATCCAACTTTTTACAGCTCTGAAAAGACTTTCTAACTGTTACTAATGGGTTTTCAATAATATTTAAATACCTTCCTGCACTACAAAAGCATACACTGTCTCCAAGACTGCAAAAATCCAAATTGATTGGAAAATTTAATAGGTGAAAAGGCATTGTATCCACCCGTCTCAACTGACTCTGTCCAGTTATATCTTCTTAGTTTTGAAATGAGGATACTCTGAAATATTGAGACAAAGTATTGGAATCTGCCATCCTCACAAAAAAAAAGAAAAAAAACCCCCACATCTTCTCCTGTCAAGTTTTCTACTTTGTAAGTGAAGGTCTGAGCGTCTTGTTTTCTGGAACTGACACTTGTTCCACTTAAAGGGGAATGTTGGTGGTGCTGAAGTAGACAGAGCAAAAAATGGCCTTTGTACAGCTGAGGCATTTAATCAATTGCAAACATTGTTTGCTGCAAGTATACTCTTGCACCACACACATTATTACTATCAAGATAGCAGTTTCAAACATCATTATCTTACAGAAGATGCAATTTTTCTTCCTTTAGTGAGTGTTTTGAAGAAATGTGATGTGTTTCTGTCACTCTCTCCTTGACACTTTGAAATTATGCTGACATCAGGAACGTGGCTCACTTTATATAAATGAGAAGCCACACAGTCAATAAACAACAGGGAGAGTAAACTTCTGATATCAGGAAAGGAAGAGTCATCCTTTAACAGTGTTATGCTCAGTGATGGCATGGAAAAGGGGAAATACACATTGGTTCCTGAATTTTTAACACTTGTTTTAATTCTGAGTTACTGTGTGACTCAAAGCTTAGATAGAAACAACATTTTTTCCCTCAATCTACCCTCCTACCGTTTGTCCTTTTTCTCTAAGATCTAGGGCCTTACATGTCTTAATGTGTGGTGTCTAAACCCACACTACTGAATATCTCTGTGAATTACATTGTAAGTATGCTAATATTCCTTCAACTGAAACTCCAATGAGGTCGAAGTAAAACCTCTTTGTATAGAAAGACTTTTGAAGGTTAAAGTTGATATCTGTAAAAAGTGCTGTAGAAAGACGGAAGTGTGTTTGCTTACCTCAGTTGAAACGTGATAGGCTTCCTTTATTCTATAGCAAAATAAGCTACATGTACTGTTTTCTGAAGTGTTTGCTGTCATTTCTAAATACCTTGCCGCAGGAGTACCCAATCAGCATGTTTACAACACACTTATTGTAGACCTTATTCCTAAAATAAATGATAGAAGCTGAAAAAAGACCCTTTCAATTGCATCGTTTTTCACTATACACCACATTCAACATGGTCTTCAGACTTTTTTATTCAAGTCTCTCCTTAAACCAGACAAATTTTCATTGCATCTAGCATTTAGTATTTAACAGGAAAGGAAGTCCTAAGACAAAGAATCTACAGTGCTAACAACTTCTGTACATTTAAATTAAGCTAAAGTATGTCTGATGTAGCATTATACTTTTGAATTGAAAGTTGCTTTTATGACTCATTCTACTCAAGGCAAAGCTCAAGCATTGCAGTAATGTCTCACTGTCTTTAACCAGTAAGTATAAGTCAAAAGCCCATTTGAATAATTCATAAAGTGAATATACAGAAAAAGGCCATCAGAGCAAAATATGTAAAGGCAGTAGAACTTGCAGACTGAAGTACCTATTGAATTACCTAATTAAGTGATGTTATGGTTTGAGGTTTGGAATGGGGGCATGACCTTCCAGCAACTGGGAGGACCCCGGGTGGGGGTGAAACCATTGTATTCCCTCCCCTTCCCACACACACTCTGATAAGAGGCAGGGAGTGGTTTCTTATTTCACTCCTGCCTTGGAGCTCGGAGAGGCAAGTTCTCCTTTCACTCCATGGGACCCTGGAACCATTTCTGAGGGTTTTGTATATTTTACTTTTTGTATTATTCCCCTAATCTTTGTAATTATTTTCCTTACCTCCCTTTTTCGTTTTCTGTTCCTTGTTGAACAATATACTTCATTTTTTTTCCGAAGTCTCTCTCTCTTGAGCGGGGGAGAGGTGAGTACATAGTTCTGTTCCGTGTGGGTCCTGCCTTGAACCCTTTTTACACGGAACCAGGACAAGTGGGGAAGAAACTCAAGTGGTCTAAAAAGAGTCTATGTACTGACATGTCACACAAGAAAATGTTATCGCTTACAGTAGAAATCTCCATGAAATTATTAAAAAAATCTGTTTTAAAACCTAGTTGATTAAAGATCTGGCTAGTACTGAATGTTCTGCTGAATATATGAACAGTGAGGAAAGATAATTAAAGACTTTTTTTTTTAATAAAGGTATATTTAAATTTCTTTCCTTGCATTCTAGGCCAAGGAATCTAACTAACCTCAAAGTCAAGTTAGAGAAGCTTGTGACATCTTTCAAAGACTTATTAAACATTGTAAACTTGTGTCTATATTATTGAAGAAAAGAGAACATAAGCCGGTATTTGGGCCAGAAGGTGAATGGTCAAAGATAGGTTTGAGCCTACACAGTTTATGGTTAGCCCACTCTACATGACATATTTGTTTTAGACAGACCAAGACAGAATATTTTATGGTAGAGCCAAGAATAGAGATGACAATTTAATAACCCATATGACCAAGGTCCAGGAGTCATGCTCACTCCTGACCCTCTTATGTAACAGTAAGGGTGTAGCCCTGAGAGTTACCTGAGCATTTCAGAAATGTTAATGCTGCAATAATAACTGTATTTTAACATTCTACCTAGATCTATCAAGTAAAATAGGGGAAACAGCAGTAAATATTTCAGTCAAGAGCTTCCTTAGAAAACAGGATCAAAGCTGTATTTGGTTTGGAACCCTCCATTCTCTAAAGCCTTACACATGTCCCACAAGCGTTTGCTCCCACAAATGCCACCTCATACTCTTACACCATATCCCAGAACCAGACCTTTGGATACTCTAGATTGTATTCTATCAATCGCGTTGAACTGAATACCACTGTCCAGTGTGGACAGCACTAGTCCTACTATATGTATACGAGCCTTTTTTTGTGCTTCATGGTCTTAAATATACGGAGTCATCCCTTGAGAAATATAATGTATTTTCAAGAGTACAACATAGCTGTTTTAGGTAATGCCATAGCAGAGCCAAATGCTTACATCTTAAGACATTCACTTCTGAAAACTGGGTCAGATCTTTTCATTGGCAACATTGGATCTTTGTAGTACTCAGGAAAGCACTGGGAGAGGCATACTTGGAAAGCAAAAACATTTTGGAGCCATGTATCAGAATAAAAGCCTTCACAGCAGGTATGGTATTCTGAGCTAGCCACCCTCAAAACCCTTTATTGTAGGTAGCAATAAGCAGTTCAATTAATCTGAAGAGGTGTGCTCTATGATGTGATGAACCACTTCCAGAAGAAGCTTTTCCTTCTCCATTGAGCACAAAAAAATCCCATGCAGACTAATTCAGCATTTTGTTGAGAAAATACTAACTGATATAGTGAAAACAGAATAGAGGCAGGTACTGGCTTAGTGTTCAATGGCAAAATGTATTTTTTTTCCCCCGCATTAATATGTTTTGACTTTGTGTTTATATTATTTTGTTTATTAAATCATTTTCCTAAGGTTAAGAAAGTTCTATCTACAACAGTATCTGCAGGCTGAGTCTAATAAGCTTAATTCATTACAGTGTGAAGTCAATAAGTTTGCTTTATAGACATTTTGCATATTTTGCACTCTTCAGTATTTTTAAAGTTAACATTTTTATTAAGATAAGTGTGTTCATGTTCTTTTTTTTCCTATTTCAGGCCAACTTTAAAATATTTCATTTTTCCATTCATAGTGAAGTTTCTACTTGTAGGGCCGTTTCTGAATCTCAAGTATCTTTTGAAGGGGAGATTTTTTTTTTTTTTTACCATTGCAATTTTCAATACATGGAGGTGGCAGTGCTTATTATGATTAATTATTATTATTATCATCTATTTTCAGTTATTTTTAAACTTTTCTCACAGCTAATACTTTCAATTGAAATTTTGTGTGCCAAGTATTTACCTGAGGCTGGAATTTCTTTTTGAACATTTGTATCAAAAGTGATCAGAGAGAGAGGACAAAAAATTGTTTAAAAAATCTCTTCCAACCATTTAATTGAGAAGCTCTCAACCAAGAAAATGATTTAAAGAAGACCCTGCATTGAAAAACACAGCTCAGAAGGAGAAGTCTGGACTGAGCAGGCTGCAAAATTAGTACTGGATCTAACTTTCTGGAAAACGATTGCTTGATTTTTCTGACTTCCCGAAATATGCTTCTGGAGGTATTTAATGTTTTGGGTTTTATGTTTTCTTGCTGCTTGCTTTGCTTGGTTTTGTTTGAATTGCTTCCTTTTTAATGGTTTCCTGAAAATGGATTAAGATTTGTAATTACAAGAATATTAAATTGTTTAAGAGAATAGGATTGGTTGTTTTAAGTAGTTGTACTTCTAATAAAGTACTTTGCTTTGTCAGTAGCGGACATAAGTGAACACTAATTTAACATTTTTTATATCTCAATCAATAAATACCCTTAACCTAGAATAGCTGAGCATAGGGTGTCTATAATTGTTATAGACAGAGTAATCTGCAGTTGGTTTATATGGCAGATTGATGTAGCTAGGCACATTATATGTCAGTATGTTAATGATATCACAGGAAATGTTAGTATGGTAGAATTCAGTGTTCCTTAAAACATCTCTGAAGCAGCCCTGACAACATTTAAATTCAGCGAAGGTGACAGCAACAGGGAATTATACTTTTAATTTACCAAGATGCTGTTCCAGGATAATTTTCCATGGGTCATGTACATATGCTATATTTCAGAGGCAATGAAATCTGTTTAGATTAATTACCAGACCACAGCAAGCTTAAGGAATGCAAAACAATCCTTATCTGATATAATAAAGTGGTTAATGTGGCTTTATAAAAACATGATAGCAAGCACACTATGAAAGTTGTATTGCAGGGACTGGATTTCAGCAAATGAAGTTACACCTCCACAGCTTAGCGTTAAGATTCAAAGGTATCTTCAGAGGATTTTTTTTCCACTGCTTGTGACAATGCCCTAGTACTGGAAACTGGTTACACTGCAGTATTTAGGTTTCTCATATGAGAACAGCAACTAAACACAAAAAATCAAATCTCATTCTTTTCAGATTTAGTACTAAAGTAATAATCTTTCATATTTTTTTATTACAGTTCATTGTTACAGCTGAAAGGATTCTCTGCCCATTTGGTATTAGAATTACATGTGCTTTGAAATTAATGAGCCAGAAGGAAGTCCAGACCTTACAAGGTTAATTTGAGCTTGTCCCACCCCATGTTTTCCTGGAGTTTTACATTATGCAAATTGCAGGTGACGATGTGAAGCTGACTGAAAACCCACAAGTCATGAAGCCAGGTCAGAGCTATGGAGCAGAAATTAGAATAGCTGATGATCAGAGGAAATTACCCTATGTTGTCTTTCTCAGTAACTCAGGTAACTTTTCTTTCTTCCAATGCAGGCTTTTGCAGAGCTTCTGCTTTTATTTCTTCAATGAGATTATTTGCAATGTAAACTTCTTGTGAGCTAAAAAGGAAAAAAGTATATATGTATCTCTTGGGGTTAACATTTCCCCAGAAAGAGGGGTAAAAGTTGAAAAAAAAAAAAAAAAAAGAAAAAGAAAAAAAAGAAGAAACTTTACGGTGCTTTAAACTCTCAATTGGATTCCTACCGACTGAAGTGAAGTACCTTAATATACTTTATTCTCTGTATAGAAGATTCATTACATAATCACAATCTATTTGAAAAAAACATATTTTAACGGTACTTTTTCTGTCATTCTGCATTACTACTAACGTCACAGACAAAAGATCCATGGGGAAAAAAAAAGCCCACCACAGGTCTCAAGACTTAACAGTTCAAGTAGAAGACCTTTTATTTCACTAGAGCTGTTCCTACTTTTACCATTAAACAAGTGACTCTTTTCCCAGTGTCCGTCCCATATATTTCACAACACTTTGAAGATACATTTACCTCATTATGTACATGTTTGATAGATGCAACAAAGTATTTCTAATATGATATTGAAAAACTGTTTCTAATATTTTAACTACTCTGTGTAATACACTAATATTATGTATACATGTAAAATGCATAGATGTAGCTATAAATTCAGGGTATTTATTGATATACTAATCAATGTATATACTAATATTATATATTAGATATACTAAAGTTATATATTAGTAAATTAGCATAATGTTAAAGCATTATTATAAAATACTCCTGAATTTTTGTCATGTCTGGAAATTTCATGTCTGAACATTCACAAACAATACTAAAAAGGTGGAGAGAAGCTGACGTCATTTCAGTTAATGAACTGATTTCAGTTAATGAACTGCTTAGAGTATAACAATACTGGTTTGGCTATATCTGTCATCATTAAATATTACTTTTAATTCCTATGCAGTTGTGTGAAAAGTGCTATAGAACCTAGGGTGTGTTGATGAAGCTTTTTTACACTTTGTGTTGATATTTCTTTACCATCGTCTGCTCTTTCTTGAACCTTATGTCCTTCTGCTCCTTACAGCCTCTAAGCTATAGCCTTATCTTTTAGCTGTTGCTTCGAACTCTTCCTATAGCCAGCCACTGCTTACTGGACAGCGTGACTAGTAAAAGCTCCATATCAGCCAAAAGACAGAGGATATCTCAAACCCTCCTTGCACATCATTTGCAACAGAGAGCCATGCCATGGGTTCACCATCCCTGTCATATGACCGGTTCTAGAAATTTCTGCCACTGCAGGCACAAAATCCCTAATGTTTTTCCTTCTGTTTTACAGACACCTGATCTCTTTCTTTCATCATCAGGAAACAAACAGTTATGCCTTGCTGGGCTATTTCAGTTCCCTAGGCCAGCATAGGGAATGAGAGACAGTCTCCAAGTCTTCACAGTGTGCTACTCTAGAGATGAATAGGACTGGCGAAGTGTTGTGCTACTCTGTGTGAAAGACAAAATCTTGTCTACAAGATTTCTTGTGCCTTTCTATAAGCATATTTAAACAACAGTTTTGTAAGCAAGGCTTTAACTATGTATAGGTAGGAATGAGTTAAATAAAAAAAGTGTTGTGTAAGAGATATACTATGCTTATAGTTTTTATACACATACCCTGTAAGTACCTCTTGCTTTTGAGACTGCATATTGCAAACTCAGAGTCTGTACCTTCGTTACCTGTTTTCATGGCTTTTTTGTTTGTAGTGTGTTATTCAGTTCACTGCATTCCAGAGCTGTCTGATGCATCCCACAAGTCTCTATCAGGAGAGGCCAGCTTTCCGTTTGACATCGCTAAAATAATTTCCCAGTACAAGCCAGGATGCACTTGTCAGGCTTACTCTAAAAGCTAAATCCCTTTCTTCCTCTCTGGCTTCTCTGCTCAGACTAGAAAGTCTCATTATCAGAACGGTGCAAGGGACCAGAACTATATTATTTTTTATTAATTGTTGAAGTGTAGGCTAGAAGCAATATTGTCTCACTTTCTCTCTTTCTCCCACTGGAGTTTCTGGGCTGAGCTGTTACATGCAGGAGGCCTGCAACAGTTTCTCTAGCTGCTCTACCACAGGGGAGAGAAGAGAGAGGCCCAGAGATGGGCAGAGAGGAAAGAGCAGAGTGTCCACACAGGTGCCTCCTTGCACACCCACTGTGGATTTGCCACGCGTGGATCTGTGTGCTGCATTGTGCAGAGGGCTGACCTATAACAACCAGTCAGTGCATATTGCACAGCTATGTCCCACATAAAATTGTGCCATGTTGTTAGTCCTTAGGCACTGTTTGGAGCTAATTTTATTTTCTGTTCTGTGAACCTTCCTGCTGATGTTGGAGAAGCTCTTGGAAAAGATGTCCCAGATACCTGGCAGCTCTGCAGCTCTTTTCTGTGAGCAAATATATTGCTATGTGATCTTTCCACTTTAAAAAATGTTTTGCTTTCGTTAGTCCAAGAAGGACTGTATGGACATCCTCTTTCAATGTTCACCTCATTTCTTAATGAACACACAGGGCTCCTATCTCCCTAAAAATTTCCTATAGTCAAGGCATGGTTTTAATTCAGTGCACAAATTTGTGTTTTGACACTGTGCTTGATATTTCTTATGCATACAAAAGATTTTCTTACACAGCTCTCTGTGCAAAACATTGGAGTGTTTTTGTTGCTGCTGTTCTAGTTTTCATGCAGGGAACTCTTTTTCTTTTCAAAGATGTCACACCAAGAACCAATTGAGATATTTCGGCCAAAAGACATTGTATTTCCTGTGAGCAATTACTGAAGCAATAAAACTAAGACAAAGAGCTGTAAGAGTCTGAGAAAACTCACATGGCAATGAGGTTGCCTTTTAAAACAGAAAAATAAAGTGCTAAGTATTCTACTAGTATGTGATAGTGGAGCTCTTGTGGTTTAAACCTAGACGGGAGCTGAACACCACATGGCCACTCACCCTCACACACCCCAAATGGGAAGGAGAAAAGGGAGAAAAATACAAAACTCCATCGGTTGAGACAAGGAGAATTTGATATAGTTATGCAAAAAAATGCAATGAGCAGCAGTAATAACAATTACAGTAATGAAACACCATTTAAAGCAATGGATACAAAACCAGACTGCATTCGCTCTGCAAAGCAATGGCAACAGGACCCCAGGCTGAGTGATCCCAGACCGTGGGACCCTGGACCTTCTGTGACAGGCAAGACAGCAGCATGGTACCGAAGAACCTATCTGCTGGTGTTGTTGTCTATCCTGGCTGAGGCACACCGCAATCTTCTGGTGAAAATTAACCCTATCCTAGCCGAACCAGGACAGGAGCTTAACTGAAATCAGAAGGGAAAAAAAGCCTTTGTATAAAAATAATGCATTGAGATTATACCAATTATAGTCTATAGGGAGACAAAGAACAGACTCAGGCGTGAAATAAGAGTGACTATATCACTGGCAGCTCTTCATGAAAAAAAGGTAGCCTTTAATCTAACATAGAAATCTACCTAATGGTAAGGAAACTCTTCTACAATAAAAGACACTTTTCCCATGTTACAAGTGCTAACATAAAATCTTCACACAGAAAATGGCATACCAGGAGAATATGCTGCAGAGTCACCTAGAAAAGCCTACGAAACTCCTGGAATGTCCCTCCTGTTGCAGAAATAATTTATTAAATGAATACTTGTCCAACTTCCAGTGTTGAGGAATCCACCACTTCCCATTGGAACTCCACAGAGAAGTGGTGGATTCTCCGACATGGGACACTTTAAAGATTCAGCTGGACATGGTGCTGGGCCATCTTGCTTAGACCTTGCTTTTCACAAGAAAAGTTGGACCAAATGATCCTTGAGGTCCCTTTCAACATGATATTCTATGATTCTATGATATGCTGAACTTTTGACCTCACAGATATTTTCTGTCGTTTAAGGAGAAACAAAAACCACATATCTTTTTCACCAATTTTCAGAGGTTTAAATGAAAATCTAATCCATTTTATTATGCTTGTTGACTTCATCTAATCTTAGATACCTTTTTGTACTGTTCCATACTTTACACAATTATTTGTCCTTGATATTATCATTACCCACTTATCATAGGTATAGATGATGTGCTTTTTTTATGCTTTCAAGGACAAATTTCACTACTTTTCACTTTTCTACAATCACTAGAAATGCTACATCTTCACGTATTCATTTGGACTAAAAAATATTCTCCATTTGCTCTCTCTTTATAGGTCCCACAGATCTTAATAACATTTATCATAGAATCTGACTGCAGCCTGACTCTGAATCCTGGTTTTCTCACCTGTCTCAATTGCATGCTAATCTATTTCTGAATGTACTGTGAGAAGCAGTAGATGAAACACTAAAGTATGCAGAATTCTTTATCACAGGATATGGTATCAAAATTATAATAAAATTATTTGCCTTCTTACTTAACATTATTCATCTCTTCCTCAAGCACACTTTCATTGAGATCAGCATGGAAAAATGGAATACAATTTGATTTCATAATCAGAGAATATTTTAGTGATTTTTTTTTTTTTTTTCCATCATTATAGCTTAAGAATCATGTTTCATTGAAATCTAGTTAATGACATTGTGATTTGTTATGGTAATAAAAAAAAAAAAAAGGTCTTTCCAACACCCACATCTGAATTTATAAAATAAATAACCATCAGAGTCTGTTAACTTTTATTCTTCACTTTTTTACAGTCATTGAACTGCACTGGTCAATAATTCACTCTATTCAAACAGCTTTATGTGACTGTACTTTTCTCTACCTGTGGATTCCACTAATCAGAAAAATCATCGCTTTCTTTCATATTCCTTTTTCCATTTAAACAAACAATGACTACAACAAATAAGAGTAAGTTGGATGACCTTACAGAGTTGGCAAAATGATGTGGCTTCATAACTAAATCCTTGACAATTAGATTTAAATAAGAAAGCCAAATATTGTGTAAGTGTGCACCATTAAGTATTAGGACTAAAATTTTCATATTCTTCCCTAATTTCTAAGGCTTAAATGTGCTGGCACTAGGCATATCAGGTTTTGGTCAAAATCATTTGGTATCACTTATGTGTAAAATCAGCTGGCAGTAAGTTCATAATTAACTGACTGCAGCATCATGTCTGCACTCCCTTTGGAACAAGGGAGAGGACAAGTATCAAAGAGCACATTGTACATTTTCCAACCCTTATTTAAGAACATGCCAGTTTCAAACACTATGGGGCATACTGTCTCAAGACAACAGAGGCTTAATAACTGGCTTTCCAATCAGCTCTCCCTTTTCCGCATTACTTTGGCAACAGATTGAGAATTCTAGATTTAATTCTGTCTTTGAACACAAGTTTTCTGAGTTATTAGCAATCTCTTCATGACTTACATGGGTGTAGAGTATTATACCCGGGGGTATACAGCAGAATGGGACTGCTATCTTCATTAAGTACAGACATGCATGGCTGCTAGTGAATGAACATTTTTGTCCTTTTTTTCCTGCTTTCACAAACTAGAGCAGAATTGATTTTAGACTGATACATCATCACGTACAGCAATAGCTTCAATGTAAATGATGGAAATAAGCATATACAAAAGAGAACAAATTCACATTACAGGAAAGAAGGAATGCCTTTTACAGTGATTCAGTTCAGATTCTTGAAGTTATTAATAAAATATCCTGAAAATTACCCCATATCATAAACTTTCCTGAAGAGACAGGGTTTCCTCAATGTTGACTCAAGTTTGCACAAGATACCTTTATTTTTTCAGGTAGCTTAGTGCTCTATCAACAGAGAGAATAAGTAATTAAAAACATAATAGTTAAAAATCCATAAGTAATATTGCTGCAATTTATTTTAATATCAGCAAACGTAGGTATTTATTTTAAAAAAATGAAGATATTTATAATGGTAAGAAAAGTTAAGAAGTAGCCCCATAGATCCACTAATCAAAGAAAAGTCCCACAGCATATGTCTATACTATTCAGGGGCAAATTGTCCCAAAGATCTAAACTTCATTTCCATTAATGATCATGGCACCTAAATCTAAATGCCTGCATGCGAGCAAAGAGTGTAATTCAGAGGCTTAAACACAGGTATCAATCAACTGCAGTTTTAAATCACTGCTCTAAAGTGTCTGATATTACCTCAGCCTTTGCTGAGGTAATGTTGCAGGATCATAGACTGCATTTCAGCTGATAAGTAATATTCATGAGATGTAGTATTTATGCCCAAAATATTGACATCTAGTACTATTTGAAATCTCCTTGGGCACCTAAGACATCCACTTCAGCTGGCAGGTAAAACAGAAGTGCTACAGGGCTCCTATGGTTTCTGAAGTAGCCTCTGAAATCTGGGAATGATGTACTATAGTATTACAAATGCCATGTGTAGGCATGGAATCCCATCCATTGTAGATGTCAGCTTAATCATGCTGAGCTCTAGTGAGGTTATTGATTAACTCTTCATTAACTGTAATGAGAGCTTTCACGTCTAGCTACCATAAACAAAGAATTTCTGGAAGCAAATTCTGATGTCCTTGACTAAATTCAGCAACCTAAGGACACTCAATTGCTGTCATTTTAGGTACTGTGATGGTATACTAGCCTAGTTGCAAATCCCAAAATATGCATCTCTTCCATACACCCCTTGTTATGTCTTCTAGCACGATGAAGGACAACAAAATGGCACTAGGTACCTATATTTAAATAACTGAATGCAACATTTTATCTCAAAGTGAATATCACCCTTTGTTTTGTGACTAAAAGCCATACTCAGACATCATGGCCAGAAGACCCTTGCTGGTAGTTTGCAAGCTTTCTGGTGAGGAGCCAAACAAAAGTGAGACTGACAGGTATTAATGTCTGCTCTGTGACTAGTCTTTTACTGAAGTGTAGATTAACCCATGGATGTTGTGTTGGTTTCTCTCAACAGTTTAAAGTCTAGTCTCTTTTAGAAGAATTATCAGGTCTGATATACGTCAGAGAGTATGATATCACGAGAGTCTGGTACAGAGCTGTCAATTTTAAAGTTCAACTTTAAAACTTCACTGTCAGAATTTATAGGACATTCTAACTTTATAGAGATTACTTGTTTTCTCTTGGTTGTGATTTTGGTTTGCTGGTTTGGTTTTTTTTTTTCTTTGCTGTGCTAAGTTTAAAATTAAGCAAGAAGTGGAAGCTTTTATGATGTGACCAAAAGGCTCAATTTTCATCTGTGCAGAAGAAAGCTGTCATTAATAGAGAGCTTTCATTGTTTATTGTTTTCCAACATATTGACTTCTATCATCCTCTCTACTGTGAATCCAACTCGGTGACTGAGTCATAACTACAGCACATGTAATGAAAAAGAACAAGTCATCAACCACTAGCCTGGGCAGTAGGCCACCAATCTCTCAAACGCGCTATCTCAAACTTTTTTTCAGTCCTTCGTTGGTTATTTTGGTTCAGGAAGCAAACCTTAGTTAAAGGAGTATAAAAACCATCTCAAACTGGCCTCTGCTGCAATTCCTGTTCGTATCAGGGACAGTACTTTCCAAAGGAAAAGAGCTACAATAAAACAGGAACAAAAGACTACGCAGGCTAAAGTTCTACTCAAACTTTTTTAAGAGAGTGGCGAACCCGTATGAAATTCAGACACTTGGAAAAACACAAAACTTTCTCAGGTCTTTAAAGATTCAATCTTAAGAAAACTTTTAAAACAGCAGAATTGGAGATTTTTTTTTTTCCCCCCCATTTTTTTTTTCCTTTAAAAGACTGTATCTGTATAAAACCAAACCTTTTTATTTCAAAAAAGGTTTTATTTAAGTTAAGCTAAGACTATTCTCAAAATAGTATACTTTATGTATACTTTTTAGTTACACATGACACTTTTAACAAAAGCTTCAGAGATTCATGGCTAAATGTTCTTCAGTTTTAATTTTGATTATTTTCCCAGAACTATGCCTTTCTAAAATTATATACTCCTCATCAGCCTTATAAGGAATTTTAATTGAAAAATAATGCATTTGGCAACTGGATTCAAGCCAAGGCCATCTGATTGTAACCCAGAACGAACACAAATGAACTAATGCTATTGTATGACATGAAAATTATTGATATAAGATGGTGACAGTATTGTCTTCCTAGAGAAATCAAATCTGCAGACAATGGTTGCCTGACATTCAATTTAATAGCCAGGATAGGGTTCTTGTACTTCATAGGGAAGGAAACAGTGTTCATCATTATTTATAGATATTAAAGTAAGATATTTACTTTTATGCTACTTATAAAGACTGATATTTTGAGCAATTTTAGCTCAGATGTTGATGTGTTGCCATTACAGTATTGCCTATGATCTAACAAAATATTTTTAAATTTGCAACATAGAGATAATATAAAAGAGATTAAAGTTATCAAACTTTATTCAGAGTTTAGATACATCATGACAATTAGAAGGGATTTTTAAAAACTCAAAATATAATCATGTCAATCATTCAAGTAGGAGAAAAAGAAGAGGTTCTGCTTTAGAATTTTACCAACTATCAAGTGACACTGTGGTAACATCCAATAGCCTTTCTGAAAAGTGTCCACATGTTTCGGAAAAAATTTGTAAGTAAAAGACTTTCAAATTCTAGCAGAACGCATCTGTTTATTACCACATGCTGTGCTGTTTTTCTCTTCTCTTCATGACAATATACATTTCATCATGAAGAAAACTATAACAGATTTTGAGGAGCCACTGTTATAAAACAGAAAGTTCCAGCGCATCCATGCACTGGTGCATTTGAAATACAGAAAAATATTTGAAAATAATCTTTTTATTATTATTATAAAATAACCGATTTAACTTTATTTCTATTAATTACTTTCAAGACAAGAATAAAAAAAGGAATAGGAAGACTAATCGTTATTTATTCCTTTTATATGTATACTCTTATATAGCGTTTATTTACACTATTATCCATTCATATATTTCTGTTTAGTTTGCTAAAAGATGTTGGCTTTTAACGATACACAGGAGAATATTTCAGTCTCAATCACTGAAACAAAGTAGAGCACATATACAGAAACATTACTTGCTGAACAGTGGAGGCTTCATAAGGAATAAATAACTAAATAGGGCAAAAAATAGAGTAGATGAAAAGAAATAAGACTGTAAAGAGTAATAAGTACTCCTTCACATGTGTAGGTTTTTATAGATGGGGATCTGCAGGGCATTGTCAGATATAAAGAACAATTGTGTATATGAACAAGAACAATGTAGGTTAAACATTTCCCCTTCCTGCACTGCAAGTTTAGTAATGATCACTAGTGGCTATGGCAAAACACATACAGCTATAACCGCTGACAAAATTAATGTCCTAGGTAAATCAATTGTTTTCAATGCAGTTTCCCTGGAGAAAACAGCATCAATAATACATTTCGGGGCTGGAGTGGGGTTGTGTGCTTCTTTTATTAATAAAACGAAAAAAATTAAAATACTAAAAATGTTGAGTACTAATTCTTCTATCCATATTCTTATTATTATTATCAGTCCCAACAATTTCAGTGAGGAATAATGAAGGAATATTAAC
The DNA here is from genome assembly GCF_000691845.1 of Merops nubicus. Taxonomy (NCBI): domain Eukaryota; kingdom Metazoa; phylum Chordata; class Aves; order Coraciiformes; family Meropidae; genus Merops; species Merops nubicus. The sequence goes on along the minus strand of NW_008583478.1, from coordinate 43,404 downwards.
AAAATAGTTGAACTGCTTTTTCATGTATGTCCTACATTCCCAATGACTGTATAAAATGATGGTTCATATTCTACATTTGCTCCTTTAAAATTTATTTATATATTTCAAATCTTATTTTATCCCCCTGTTTGTTAGTTTTACACACTAATAAAGTTGTCATTTGACCTGCAAAGCTTCTCCAATCTTCTTCTCAATTACAGCAATTTGGGAATTTTATTGAAATAATTGTTGAGGCTATTATAACACAACACAATATTCAGTTTAGACAGTTTGCCTTTATCGTTTTAAGAATCCACTTATCTTTTTATTCCCTAAAGAACAAACATAGGAAGATGGATAAACTATGAAATATAATTAAGGAAAATCCTTTTGTACAATACACAGGTTTTCCTTTTAAACAGCCAAGAAGCTTAACAAAAAATTTTATTAGAAAATTAAAATACCCAGGGATATTCTTCTATCTCTCTGACTCTGTTTCTCTATCCAACTCTTGGGCAACTTGTGCAGAGCTGACAAGTATATTAAAATGTGTTATTAAGTCCAGTCTGCCTGATTACTTTGAAGCTTTAGAGAGCTTCAAAGAGCATAGACATTTTGCTACAACTATCTCCAGCAATGATTTTCACTTTTTCACTGGGAAATGAATATGAGAATTAAAACCTGAAGTAAATAAATACAATTTGATACATTTCAAGACATCCCTAAAGCTCAGAATACAAGCACTAGATGTGAGACAGCACTGAGCTTCTTTATACCACCAGTGAAGTTGGGATGTAGGGTATTAATACATATCAAACTTTAATTCAACAATTTAATTTACTACTTGTGTTAAAATAGATCTCTTAATTATTTGCAAATGTTTAAAATCTCAGATTATAGTAGCAATTGTGAGTCTGATAAAAGTTATGCCTGTCTTAACACAGGATAAATCTGTAGCTACTGTACTACTAATCCATTTTCCTTCAAAAACACCTTCTACAGGTAAAACCTTGCATTTCCTTTTGAAAAAAGTATACTTTAAGTCTTTAAAAATCACTATGCCTTCAACTATCTTCTCTGTAGTCAGTATAGAAAAGGCAGGGGGAAGGGGAGAAGGTACCGTTTTTTCACAGGTTCTCTAATAAAGTATGAATTTTTTTTTTTTTTTTTTTTTTTCCCCCCTACCTAGACCCTTATAAATCTAAGAGACCTTATATCTGCTGCACCAGAGTTATGGTAAATAAAAACTTTAATAGTTCGACTAAAACTATTAGCCCTATTCTGTGCAAAACAAGGGAATCCCTGTGAATTAACGGAATTTTATTGCTATATTTTATTTCTGTCACACACTGAGAGGATGTGCATAAAATGTTAATAAGAAATTTGAGGCTAGGTATTTCTGAAGCTCTGCTGTTAGCTCCAGATTTTTCTTCGTACTTGACAGCAGCCCAGTTCTCTTTGCAGTAGTTAATCAATGACTTCCATTTTGATAAATGAGTGCTGGAGTGAACTGTCTGCTGGCCAAGCTACATCTTCAACGAGGAGTTAGCTTCTGTCAGATAAATACTTTGGTTAATTCAAGTTTTCCTAAAGTGATTAAGGTCAGAAAAACACAGCTACAATCTGCAAACTATAGTTTATTACTACAGTAATACACAGCTATAGTCTGCAGCTATAGACCATAAACACTGGGGATACTAGCAGTCTGTCTTCCATGACTATAGGAATAATTATTTCATAGCCCAGTCATATCCAAACCATGGCAAAGGCCTGCTAAGTTTTAACCATAGTTCATCTCTGAAAAATGTTGGTATAATCTGTCCTTGCACCACAATGTGGCCAAGACCTCCACACCAGAATCCTTGCAAAGTATTAAAATGTTTTCTCTTCATTTGTTATGAGCAGTATGGGGCACAGCTGGCATTTTTTCTTTAACTTTATGATTATTAGTGTTCAAGAAAGGTAGTCAAGGTTCAGTTCGCTGCTTGGCATTGTCTAGAGAAGATCCTGGAATCTCCAGAATGTCCGGGAAGTACATAAATAGACTGATTTCTGTGGCAGCAATAAGTGTCTTTTTAGAGCAAAACTGTGTATAAACATCCCAGTCCTGGTTGGTACGGGTAGTTCCCCACCCCAGAAGCTTACCAAGAAATCAAGAGTTTACTTGCATAAGTGCAGTAGGGCAGGGAGGGTGTCTGAGTCTTGATCTGGGAAAAGGGTTGTATACTGCAAAGGGTCTACTTGCAGAAATGCCGGACACCTGTGTGGAGATCAGACTAGTTTCTCATGATGGTCTAGTTTTATTTCAGACACCATTAAACCAAAGTTCTGTAGAAAGATTTGCAATTCTTTAATTTTTTTTTTATTTTTAATGACAATTCTCAAGGTAAGCATAAATTCAAAGGCATAAAAAGAGAAGGGATAGAAAATACAGCAGTTGATAAACAAAAGGCCATGTACACTGAAGAGAGAAACTTTTAATGGTTTCGGTTTCTTTTTTTTAAAAAACGAAACTAATGTAGAAATAAATAATAAATCTAAAAGTTATTTATCTAGAGTGGTCTTGTTGTAGGAAATGCGCTCACAACAGTCTAGTAGATGTCACATTCTGCAAGCCATTTTGTAAGAAGAAAGCAGCATGAGTTTTCTTCCTGGATTTTTCTTCACATTTTTTTCTGTAGTAGAAGTGGCATACATTTTCTTTTCTTCAGCATAACAGATCTCTGATATAGAACATACTTAACAACTTCCTGTGGGTTCTAATTCCTTGTTTCAAGCCAATGAAATGTTAATAAGTGCTTCAGTGTATGCATTCTTTGTTGCCATCAAGCAAGGAATTTCACAGTCCTCTTTGCTGGGAACATTTTTCTCTCTTTATTATTTCATGTTGTTTTGGAGGTAAGAAAAAAAAAAAATTTTTCTTTTTATATTATCAGGTAAAATTGAAAAATGAAAAGTGGTAACTTTTATGTAAATAGGATAAGACACTATGCTGATGTTGTCTTGTTTGCTTTAGCCCTCAGGATGCCTCTACCAACAAGGAAATCTGACTCAACACCATTCTGCAAAGGAAACTGCATTCAGATAGTGCCTGGCTATCCTCTGTGCTAAATAGCTTCTGGATTAGTAATGGAAACAAGCCACCATTCAAGTCTGAAAACAGGAACACAAACATAAAATGCAGTTTCTCATATGTGTTAGGAGAGTTGGGCAGAAACTGGATGATAATAATGCTGTTCCAGATATTTGTTAATTTTATGTAATGTATTGAAAAGTAAATGTCCTCTCTGGAAAACAGGCCTTTGAAACTATAATTTACAACTCTGGCCATGTTTTTCTTTTTATCTATACTTGAAATAGACAAGTAATTTTGATAATTCCACCTGTGCAGTATCAGAATATGGTGGAGTATCAAGGAGTATTTCAAAATTGCTATGTACTGGATCATTGGCTTGCATATATTGACAGTATGACAGAGATAGGATAAACCAAACTGTCCCAGATCAGGACACTCTAAATGCCTTTGTCCAGTGCTAGCTACTGTAAATCTGTTTCATTTTTGGTGCTTAAAAACTCTACTGTCTGTTTCAGCCCTCTGCCTCATGCTAAGTATCACCTTACAGCACAAATGCTTATTTTTTAAGGTGAAACATCTGTGAATCTTGTACTTTAGGCTTTTACAGTGTTGCTTTCTTAGAAGCATGAATAATTTGCGGCACCAGTTTAAAAAATAGCGATGCTGCTCATCGAGCAAGCAAGATCTACTGAAGCTCTGTGCAGGTTTACGTATCTCAGGAGAACTACCCATATCCTAGTAAAGAGTGGTCAACGTTATAGACTGCCCAAACAAAAAATCAAATCAAACCAAACCAAGAAAGATCTATCAGTGGAACTTGGTTCCTAATTCTTTTGAGAAATCAGAGAATCCCCAAGGCAACACAGGGAATTTTTGCAGGGGGAAGAAAAAAATGGATGGTAAAAACCTGTGGAAATATTGTCAGATTCCCCAGGCTGGAAGGTTACAATTCAGAATAGCTTTATAATTAATACATATACCAAGTAGTACAGTTTATTCTCTGTCAGTAACTTACTGTGTAGTTCTACAATTTAAGCCAGGAGTACAATTTTAATGTTAAAAAATATATATTTTGGACAGGACAGCCTAAGATGAGCTATTGCTAGCTGTATCACCAGCTGTTCTGTTTTTATTAAAAAATTCTTCCTCACTTTCAAGTTAGCTATCCTTTCAGACATGAGATGTTAGCAATCTAAACATGATAATTTATCTGAAAATATCTCTTTTCATTCTAAGTAAAATGCTAAGATTTTTCTGGACTCATATTTGCAGACACATCTGAAAATGGAAATCAAATATACACCAAAGGTTCATTCATCAAAAAGAAAATAGAATAAATCGAATAAATCTCTAATACTCTAAGTGTGAAATATATACAAATTTTAAATGTATATTATGACTGACCCTTGTTTATTTATTTAATATATGTTGGAATGTGAAGCATTTTAAACCTAGTTTGACATATATGAATCACCAAATTATTTTTTTTTCCAAAAGCACTAAGTCTTTTTTGACTCATTTCAATATCATTGGAATTTGTAAATTTCCTGACTGAGGCATTTTAAAAAAAAAAAATCCTATAAATTTGCCAAATATCTTTACCACGTTAAACTGAATTTTCAAAAACACACGATATTGATCTAATCTACTGTGTAGTTGTCTGGTTTTTGCACTGGCTATCAGACTTGATCAGCACTGAGATCTTATCCCTCTACATAATACAAAAGGCCAAAACATATTATTTCATCAATTTTCAGTTTTAATAATAATAATTAAAACCCACATTTTTCCAAAGAAATTTTATTTCCAGTTTTCACTTTAATATACCTATCACTTCATCTTAATATTTTCAGAAAATCTTACTTTAATTAAATATAAATAAAAACGGAGAAAATATATTTAAAAATTAAACTAAATCAAACTAAATAAACCTTGGCCCTAGATTTTTCTTTCGAATTGAAGTATTGCTGCTTAACAGAGAACTATATTGTTCTCACCTCTGCTGCTTAAAAAAGAACTACGTTGTTCTTATCTCTGAAGTCCAAAATTCCAAAATCACACTATACCTGGTTATGGATACGATGTCATATTTTTCATTATCATATTGAAGTTTTTTTCCTTTTAAGATACAAAAGAACTGAAACTCTTCAAAACATCTTTAAAATTATTTTTTGATTTAATGATATAGAGAGACTTTCTGCCTCAAATGTCGAATTTACAGAAAATTGTGAGCAGAAGCTGCAGATACAAGTTTTATAATGAAAGGAATTCTGATACCTTAAATTTATCAGAATGTATCAGCTTGTTTTTACAGCCACAAAGGTTACAAAATGTACTAACGGATTAAAAGCCATCCTAGCAGAATATAAAATAATCAACGTTCCCCAAGAATAAAATTAATTTAAAAGTTGAAAAATGGTAATTTGTTAAAGAAATTTGGCACAGTAGTGATTTTGTCTCTAAAGTTTTCCAGACGGATCAGGAGAGTACTGAGAAAGTCAACAGAATTATTACATATATGTCTATAATAATAGAATATAATTCTAAGGAATGTAAGGGCATTCGATCATAGAGTAAGTCCCACTTCTTGTTCATTATAACATTATAAAGATGTAAAACTTGAACAAGTCTAAGTACGAGTGACGTAAAATATAATGTGAGCTATAAAGCGGTTTAAAGTGAGTGGGACAGGAAACCCACATATTCCATTTCAGGAAGGCAATGGTTTCAAATTTAATATGAGATATATGCAATTTTAAATTACATCAGCCTCAGCCAATAATATTAGCATAGTATATGTCAGACAGAAATTCAACAACTTAAAATGCATAAGACTGAAGAAGGAAAAAGAGAGAGGGAAATAGTACGTTCTAGATAATTTTGCAGTGTGGAATTACTAGAATAGAAAATCTGCCAGTGAAAAAAATTACTGTAATATATCATTGAAAAAGAGAGAAAAGAAGATTGTAAAATGCTCAAATTTATCTTTAAAATTGATTTGTCTTTTTTTCCACTGCATTTTTGTCTCTGAAAGGCAGTCTATAGACTCAGCAGGTAGGAAAAGAGCTCCAGGTGGCTTAATGAGAGAAAAAAAAAAAAAAAAAAACAATTTTTTTGAAAGAGTTTTTATATCTTACCTTATCTACATTAACTCAGGTTTTATTCCTTTACTTTGCTAAAGATTTGCTATAGCTGCTTAACATAGCAGTATAATGTGGAGATATCCACTGTAATTCTGAACAACATAATACAGGTTACAGAAATAACCAGAGAGAAAATTAGCATCTACTGTTCACCTAGAGTTCAGTGTCGAGTTAGCTCACTACAGAATTGTTCGGATACCTCTGAAATACATGACAATTTGCAACTAAAACCCATGCTTATGTTCTGCAGGGAGGGGGACCACAAAATGTGTGAGGTGTACTACATCACAAGATACACTATCAAGATCCAAATAGTTCCATTCTGTATTTATAGAAAAGGAATCATCCTACTCCAAAATGCTTACCTTCCACACTAGGAAGGCAAAGGACTCAAGGAAATAAACAATATCTATTTGAATCATTTCAAATAAGAATGTATACAAAGCAAAAGATGAAAGAATGAAAGAGAAATAAACATCTTGGAAAACCAACAGAATGTATTTCTCCTCAGCACAGAAAATCTCTTTCTATGCTTGCTTATATAGCAATGGTAGAAGACACTGAACTGAAAAAAGCAAATTAAGTTTATTCCTGGTATCACTCTATTATGTAAGTTCATAGAATGACACAGAAAACAGTGGATCCAAAATGTTTGGGTTTTTATTTTTTTGTGATGTGTGGTTGTGAAAGAATTGACAACTAGAGCCAATTGCCTGTGGCTGTGACTGTCAGAAGAGATTGGACTCATTCAGTGAGTTTCATATGAACATCTGAGTTCACTCTTTGGGCTTAAAGGAATGCATGTTGCCACAGCTGCAATGTTAGTGACTTTGTCTAATTTTAGATTAGCAAATATGACAAGCAAAAAAAAGGCAAAAATATATTAAATTGAGAATAAATAATTAAAAAAGCAAGTTAGGCACCAATTAACTCTTTTTTTTTTTCTACAGTGAGAAAAAAATGGCATGGATATTTTAGAGATCAATTGAAAAATGCAGGCTAGCTGGTTTTTTTTCTTTGTGAGATGTAAGGAGTCATGCTCAATAGCCGTTATTTCTGACTGAGTAGCTGCTGAGTGCAGTATTTCATAGTTTCCATTACTCTGAGTAGAGACTAAGAAAATGATCCAGTGTCAGTGGGAGAAGAAAAAGCTAGCTTCTCAATGAACCTCTTTGCTTTCCTCTTTCTTTTCCTTCTTTTCTTTTCCTTAGATTTTAGAAGAGGTGCTAAATCTTGACTGCTCTGATTTTCTCTGATTATAGAAAAAAAAAAAAAGCCAAACAAAACCCAAAACAATCACCTTTTATGAGGAAAAGGGAGCCAAATTCTCAGTTCTCTGCTATTTCTCAAAAAATAAAAACAATATTAAGAATTGTTTTCACTATCCATTGTTAAGTCCATAAAGCTTATTCTAAAGACTTCTGGAATTCAAGAGATAGGGCATGTGGCTCAGACTGGAAACTCCTGACCTCAGTGACATTACCTTTAAATCCTGTAATCCCTTCCTACCAAACTTCCACAAGTTACACTGGGAATTCTTATTTGATGAAGTACTAGGATCCAACCACATTGACACTATGTTTTACTCCTTAAAACAAAATTCTGATATGAACCCTGTTGTAAGGTCAGATTTGCTTACGGAGCAAATCCCTTCTGCTGTGTTTTGTGTTGCACATGCATGAGCAAACATATAGTAAGCTGCTCCTTCATGAGGCTGTCTCTACCCAGCTTCAGAAAACTAACAAATACAGCACATCTGCATTGTCACTAAGTTGAAACTCTCCATGACATGTTTGACTATGTCATGTATTGTTACCTATTCTTTGGTAATGATGAGAGGGACCACAAGGTACACTCTTCTTTATGAAGACTTTTCCCTCAACTGTTTGAGAATTTCTCTTGATAGCACAGCTATTTCAAGAATAAAGTGTGCCCTTTCATAGTGCTCTGTGGCTTTTCTAAAAGCACTGCCTCCATATTAAATTAGGGCTCTTACAGCTTTCAAAACTATAAAGATTTTATGCTTCCCTCGGCATTACATGGTAGCTGCTCCATTGTATTTAGCTGGTGCTGTTTCTCACAGAGATACTACCAGACATAAATCTAGCTTCTGCAGAATGCATACAGCTGAGAGTTTTCTGAAAAATAAGAGCTATAACTACTACTTTGCTTCTTGTGTCAGAGGCAGATTTGTTTGATTGCTTGATTGGCCTTCTGTGGTTAAAGTTTGTGGCTTTTTTAATGGTATAAGGGAGTAATTACCTTCTGGGAAATGTTAATATTTTGTTTTGGTTTGTAACAAAACCCAAAATATTTTAAAATCCTGATATTTTAAAAAAGTTCATCTAAATAAGGCCTACCATCCAAAAAGCTCATTCAGTAAACAGACTACCAAACAAGGAACCTGGTCACCTCAACATAAACAGACTCATCATTCACTCTAAACTTATTGCAGTAAACACCAAAGAATCAATATCTAAGCATCTAATTTGTGGTTATTTATGGCTCTGAGTAGCTTCTTTTTTTTTTTTTTTTTTTCATCAGAACAATCTTCCATCCCCTGTTCCAAATATTTTTGAACTCAGAGGCATTTCTGTAGTGTTGGCACTGCAACTTTATTATCGTACCCTTTAAAAATGCATGGAAAATTATTCACTGTTCCAATATTATTGAGTCATCAACTTTATATTGATAGTTTTCCTCTTCTTATTGACTTGTAAGTTTTCAACAGATAAATTTTATTTTTATTCAAAAATTTGAAAACATCCATTATAAACCCAATTAGGTACTAATTATCATCAACATATTTACTTACTGAATTCCATAATAAATGAAAACTTTTGTAAATAAGAAAAATAAAAGTCACAATAAATTTTACTGTGTAAGTGATAAATATGCTAGTCTTACTGAACATAAAGGTGTATTTCATCTTCATGACAGTGACTCATTTAAATGTTTTAATTATATAAATATTGGTCAGGCAGTTCTTAGACACATGGATTAAATTCCAAGTGTCATGGGTATGTCGGTATGTGTCTAGAAAGCAACAGGGAGAAAAAAAACAGAAAACAGTATTGGTCAGCTGCAAAGATTATCACATATTTAAGGAGGTTTGTGTTGCTGGTGACATTCAACACTTCCACAAACTAGAACACAGATTATCAAACAAAAAGATGAGGGGTATATTCGTAACAATCACTTGTAAGCAATTTCTTTGAAGTGATTATCAAGCACTACATAAGAACTATGTGGCCAAGGGCAAGGAAGAATCCAATTCTGCAAGAGAGCAAGCAAATGTAGTGAGGATAAGACCACATTATTTTCCTAATGTTTTCTGTCTTGTTCACCAAGCAACACATAAATTCTGTGATGTTCCCTGTGCGACACACAAATGGCGTAGAGATCCTGCAGAACTGCTTAAAACAGAACACTCATAATCACAAGACATTTTTCATTTGAACATTTTTAGATGGCCTGTAAGCATGAAAAAAAAATGACCATGTAAGAAAAGTCTGTCCTGCCAGTGTCTGAATCCTCAACTGGCAATAACTGTGTTGTTGACATTGACAGCAACGGCAGTGGTTCAGTTCCAAAAAGCTAGAATAAAGCCTTGCAGAAAAGGACCTGTGAGAGAGCAAGTTTAAAGTGAATTGGTAAAGGGCAACATATACTGAGCTGTCTTCAATTACCTTCCAGGATGGTATTAAAAACCCAAACTAATACCTTATTGGAACTGCACAGTGAAGGGTCAAGAGGCAGAAGACATGAGTAGTGGCAATTAAAAATAGGTATTAAGAATAATATTGTTAACAGTTAGAGGTGTCAAATATCAAAGCAGGCTGCCTAATGGGGCTGTCAAATCTCTGCTCCAGGAAATATGCAAAACTTGAACTTACAGGGCACTCAGTAGCCTGCTCTAAACTAGCCTGTTTTGGCCATGGATTTGCACCAGGTTTTCTCCAAAACTCTTTTATGATATAAGTAATTTTAAGATCTTCCTAGCTGTGTTTTTACCATTTGATTTTCTAACCTAAAGTATTTTCAATATTATGCAGGTGGCATCGTGGGATATTTAGCTACAGTTAGTACTGTCTAACAGAACACTCTATAGAGTAAGCTTTTTCCTTTGTCCTGGGTACTATAAGTAGGTGTATGGCAGCAGATGCTGTGCTGAAGAAGAATAAAGGACACCTGTTTCAGACATTAAAGATAAACCTTCAAAATGTACAACTACACCAGGTCACTCATCCTCGAGCAAGAATGTTCTTGAAAGAGATGTAAAGAAAGGAAAAGAACAGTTCTGAGGGAGAAATGAGATAACAGAAGGAAAAAAAAATCCCAAGGAAGAATCCAAGTCTTCATGCTTGTGAACTCTCCAGAAGAATTGCTTACCTCTTTTCAACAAAGAGCGACCAACATCTCTTTGAAGATAACATTTGAGGTGCCATCATTGACATTTTCAGTTTATTCATTAATAATAAACAGCCAAACATATTTACACCAGTTTAGAGTTCTAATTCCCACATGTCACACCAGAGAATGCTGGTTTGAGCATTGATTCCACACCTGTATTTTCTATAGAAAATGAGCAATGGCAGAGGCATTTATGTAGAGAAATACACCTGATTTTAAAGTTAAGAAGGTTTTCCACTGGCCATTGATGCCAATTTAACCAATTTTCAAATTAGAAACACACGTGAATGTGAATATTTTTATACACAGTTGAGGGTATCGTCTCAGCTTATTTGTATCTATTTCCAGGTTTTAAAATAAGGAAATTATTTCTTCCATATTTTCCTACAAAATCCTAAATTATGTATGTCACAGTAAGATTCTCAATTTAAAGCAACGTAAATTAGGACTGCAACTTAAAAAAAGATGTGCTGTGCCCACTTTGTATAATTGATCTAAATTTAAATTCTCTTTCTTTCTTTTTTTCCTACGCCAATAAGAAAAATTTTAACCCACTTTATGTCTTCCTGACAGTTCACTGGCTAACCGTATTGATCTGTTCACCAGCTCAAATTAAATAATATATACAGAAGCAAAGGAAGTCTAGGATTATTTGTTTTCTTTTGTTTATTTTTTTTTCCTAAGCTAGTGGTGGCTTATGCTGACATAGGATTCTATGATTCTATACTAAGCAACAAAGCATCAAGCCAGAGAAGATGGAAAAAAATAGTAGCAAGGTTTAACAAAAGATGTCAGATCAAAGTGACACGTAAGAAACCTAAGGGGTGACATTTATTTTCAGCAATGTGATTCATTCACCTTTTATCACAGAAGACACAACTCTTGTGGAAATAGGAGCAGGATTCTCTGGTAGCAGATCTTTGCTCTGGAGAAAGGAAAATCACACTTTCTTGAGAGAAGTCTGCTGACTTTGGGGAGGGACTAAAATGAAAACAAGTATACAGAAGTAGTGACAAAGGTGGAGCATGGGGTTTGGAGATCAGACCTGAACAAAAACCTAAATGTGTAGAGACGAGATCAGCCTGCAAAGTTAGCAAGATGTGTGTGTGGTTTGCTACAACCCAGGAAGCTGCTGACCAAAAACCAGAGGAAGTCACATGCTACACTGGGATAAGAAGCAATGATCTGCCCTAGAACACAATGGCCAGAACTTGCAGAGGTGATGTGTTTGGCACCCTTCCTTCTCTTCCCCTGGTGCTTTGTTTTGTTTAAAAAGATCCAGCATACCATTTTGTATCCTGGTATAACATAACTTCACAGCTTTCGTAGTCTTTTGACATGCCTATTTCTGTAAAAAGGAAAAGGGACGACAGTTCCACTAAAAAGATCCAACTACTTCAATGTCCTCCTGCAATTTATTGAGAGAACAAGAGGCAGGAAAAAAGAGGGATAAAAGATGCACATCAGGGTTTTTCCCTCTTTCACAGTGTGCTTACTGTACAAGATGTGGTGGAACTAAAGGCATTTTATGCCTAGAAACTTTTCATGGTATTAATTATTCTCAAAATAATCTCTTCACTATTAGTCATTTAAGCTTATAAGTGTTTTATCTTCAGAAGGACACTATATTAAATGGTTTCTTTTGGTTTGGTTTGGTTTGGGTTTTAATCAATAGATGACTATCCCAATTTTTGCTTTGCCTTAAAAAAAATCTGTATGCATCAAATTATACAGACATGCATGTGTAAGTATATTTGGTTTGGGAAGAATAATCTTTTATACCTTGTCCTTTTTTATAATCAAAAAATAAAGAAACCATAACAATTATTATTGTTCATGTGTTTGTTACTGGTGATGAATTATAATAGACTTTCTGATTAAGTTTCTGATATAATTTTTTAAAGGTTTTTCTTTAGGAAAAAAAAAACACTTGAAATAAAAAGAAAAAATCCTAAGAAAATGGAACACACACAGGACAAAAAAAGTGGTAGAAGAACTAACAAAACCTTCTGTCAAATATTGATTTTTTGCTGTAGCTTTGATGGAAGACTTTCACCCAGCCTTGATGACAACTCAGTGATGATGACTGCTGCCCTTGTACATTTTCAAAGGAAAGAAATTAAGAAGAAGATATCTTGTGCAAATAAATGATTTTGCAGGGAGTCACAAAATGTTTATATAGGTTTTCCTGAGATACATGGTAAATAGCAGTTATGTATTTCTATTTGTGTTTGAGTTTTATCATCTTTTGCTATACTCAAATAGCAATATTCCTCACAAATTTTTAGACTCATTCAATTCACATTAATGGTAGCAAAGTCAGCTTTGAAAGATATTCTTGAAACAATTTCCTGTGAAATAAAACAATGCTTATCAAGAACAGGTTGCAATATATGTTAATAGGTTAAGGGCTTAAATTGCAGCAAGAAGATTCAGTCTTGATATTAGGAAAACCTTTCTAATACTAAAAGTAGCAAGGTTATGTAACAGTTTGCTTGTAGAAGTTTAAAAAAAAAATCCTTCTTGGCTTTTACGACTAGATTATACAAACATTACTCATGACTCACAACAGTGAGAGCTAGTGAGCAAGCCAACAGTTAAGCAGTATGAGAGATTAGTATAGAAGGCCACTCTGTGGTTTAGTGTCTCAGCCTTGAAAGTCTACTCATAAGTCACTCAGAAAAAATACCACATATGTACTGTGAGATACTGCTTTGTCAGTTCCTGTGCAACATAAGTAATAAAGGGTTGGGGCTCTGTGTGTATGTTTCTAGAACACAATGATTAAATTTCCACAGTCTCTGATCAATCCCGTTTGCGAAAATTATAAATCAAGACCTGCAACTGGGTGACTGAAGATATCAGAAAGTGCATTCAGAAACACAAAAGTTTTTTTATATCAAGAATCAAAACCATTCAATTTGCTTTTATTGCAGTAAAAAGGATCCTAGAAAAGAAGATACGATGATTTGTTCTCACCCAAGGACAGAAAGATCTAAACAGAAAGGCCAAGGGACAGAAATACTTAAACTAATGACAGATGGGATGATCATCTAGATAATTTTGCCCAAACTGCTTGTGTGTTCGGCTAAAGAAAACTATGTTCTGGCAGACAACTCTAGTTTGTGTGCTGCACCAAAATTCATGCTTAGGTCCATGGAGGGACCTAAATTCTTGAGCTCACTGCTTGGCTTTCTTTCCATAACTAACATAAGAGCAATCTAGAGGTATGTTCCATGCTCATTGTTTGTGACTGCATTCCTTCTGAACAGAAGAAAAGGCTTTGGTTACTAAGGCAGGCACAGAGAAGGATGACAGCCTCATGGAAATAATCTGCCTGTTCTCACAGAAGGGTGTTAACAGCTTTTATATGACACCATATGTATGTGTCATCTCTAAACCAGCAGTTCATTTATTCTGCTCTCAAAAATGAATGTACTGTAGCAGGAAATGTATAAGGAGAGTTTGAGGGGAAAGTAAATCAATCTTATCTTCAGCCAACATCCAATACTATACGCTAACTGAGGGCAGACAGGACTTGTCCAACACTACTGCTTGCTAAAGAAGAAGGTATTGATTTGTATTTGCCTTTTTATATTAACAGTAAAGAGTCTACAGCACTTTCACATATCATAGGATAAGGCTTAAGTGTGTCAAAAAGCAATATACAAACCTCAAGAGGTTTGTAGTTTTGATTTGTGAAAGTTATGAGTGTTTTGAAAGCTTGTATAAAGGCTTTTTTTTCATCATCCATCTTCCTTAAAACCAAGACAACTTTTCTACTGTTACTGACCTTCTAATAATCTCCTCTCAACAAATCAGTTTTCACGGTCTAACCAGTCTTACTTACCATTGCTTCTCTGTGATTCCAGACTATACAGACAAGGATCTTATACAATTTTTTTTTTTTTTTTATACACCATATTTTATATTTAATGTCCCTGGGCACACAGGTATTGTCCTCAGTTTGCCAAGTAAAACACAAAAGTAACAAGAATTTTACTACAAAAGGTATAGTACAGCAGTATGTTTTGACACAAGTTTGTAAAATATAAAATAGTGGGCTTATGTAATATGTGATATATGTCAACAGACTAAACACAAGCCTAATAATCCCACTTATCATTATAAATCTTTATAAAACAGATAAATGTGATAACGTTAGCCCTCTGAAGTATGTTCAGCCAGGGCTATTCATTTTCTTGCTGAATCAAACATCCTTGAGTTACTCCTGGCAAAGTCCCACATTCTTATAACATGAGTACATTTTTTGTGTATATTTCAAGATTTTTATTTATCTGAAAAGTATTCACTTGCCACTGCATGCTCAGTTACATGCTGTGGCCATGAAGTAAGAGTGTCATTAACCAGATTTACAAAATTCATCAATAAATTTAAATCGTATAAGGTGAAAGAAGTTGTCCGCAAAGAAACTGCAGTTCAAAGATTAATAGGTGAAGGTAACATCTTGACCGATGAGTACATACAAGAATATATCCCTTAGTAAGCAATTTCTGAACAAAGAAAATGTTTGTTAACAACTTAGCTATGGATATTTATACTTTTATTAAGAAGCTAACATGTTCTAGAAAAAATGTTATAAACTAGGAATTTTACAATCTTTGTTCTCATTCATTTTTCAAAGCTTCTATTTGAAAAATCACTTCATCAGAACTGAGCTTCAAAGCATCTCTAATATTAAGAACAAATGGAACAAATAAATACAGACGGTACTGGGTCATATCTTCAGCCACAGAATCAGCTATGAGGCGTTGTGTATGTATCTGAGAAACCTTAACAGTTATAAATTAGTGGGTTATTATGTGGCTTAATTAATGAAAAAAAAACCAAAAGGTCAATTTTATTTTCTTAATTTCCCTAGAAGCTGATAGAAATCTTGATGGCCCTTTTAGATATCAGAATATCCTTTCTAGCCTTCATCTGGCCAGGCTGCCTCAGTTGCCTGGAAATGCAGAAGGTTGATAATCATGGGATTTGAGGGATCACTTCTGCAGCAGCTATATGCTGAATGCCATACTGTAAAACACATAAAATGACACTGAAAACTCATGTTTAAGAACTGAATCCTACACTAGGTTACCAGTTAAGCTGAGCTGCATTTTACCCTCTAACCTTGGGGTAAAATACAATTGCCCTGTGGCCTTCTAACACCCCATTAAGTAGAAGTGTCAGTCTTCCTGAGGGTAGGAAGGCTCTGCAGAGGGATCTGGACAGGCTGGATCAATGGGATGAGGTCAATTTTATGAGCTGTATCAAGGCCAAGTGCCGGGTCCTGCACTTGGGTCACAACAACCAGTCTTGGGGAGGAGTGGCTGGAAAGCTGCCTGGTGGAAAAGGACCTGGGGGTGTTGGTGGACAACCGACTGAACATGAGCCAGCAGTGTGCCCAGATGGCCAAGAAGGCCAATGGCATCCTGGCTTGTATCAGAAACGTTGTGACCAGCAGGAGCAGGGAGGGGATCATGCCCCTGGACTCGGCACTGGTGAGACCGCACTGTGTCCAGTTTTGGGCACCGCAGGATAAGGAGGATGCTGGAATGGGTCCAGAGGAGGGCAATGAGGCTGCTGAGGGAGCTGGAAAACACGCATTATGAGAAGTGTCTGAGGGAACTGGGGTTGTTTAGCCTAGAGAAGAGGAGACTGAGAGGTGACCTTGTTTCTCTCTAAAACTAACTGAAAGGAGATTGTAGTGAGGTGGTTATTGGTCTCTTGTCCCAAAATAGTGATGATAGGACAAAATGAAATGGCCTCAAGTTACACCAGGGGAGGTTTTGATTGGATATTAAGAAGAATTTATTCACTGAGAGAGTGGTTAGACACTAGAACAGGCTGCCCAGGGAGGTGGTGGAGTCATCATCCTTGGAAGTGTTCAAAAAACGAGCTGATGTAGCACTTTGATGCCCTTTTGATATATCCATTGTAAAAACCTGTCTTGTTAAGAAGTTAGATATCTAAACATCTTATAAAACAGCGAGCTAATATTGTCCCCATTTTACAGATTTGTAAATTGCAGCAAATATTGGTGCAGTGACTTGCCTAGTACAGGGTCAGTTCTCTCAATATTACTGCTATAATCCATTTAGAAGCATTGGCAAATTTCTTTGCTGGAGTTGCCTGCAGCCATTCTATTTGAAAATTTTTCACTAATAGAGTTTTTATCAGCTTGAGACAACCAAAGTGCTCCCTCTGTCAGTGTTATGGAAGCAATTGAGTACGTAACTCTTCATGATGCTGACAGCCACAGGTAAATCTCATGTGGGAGTTCCATTTTCCATACTTTCTGCAGCAGTACAAATGCAAGTGATCAAAAAAAAAAAGGTTAGGAAGCATTAGCAATGGTTCAGAAAGTGTCTTGCAGTGCCCTTCATTACTGGATGGAGAACACTAGATCACTAGAAGGCTGTATAGCCATTAAATTCTCACTGTAAAACTCAACTCTAAACATGTTAGAGGAAATTTACCATATTAAATCCAAAATACACACTGTTCTCGCTTAGTTGTTTGGTACTTCGAGTGCTCACTTGGTATTTTAGTGCTATTCCATGCCATTATAGTCCCAGAGGCATTGTATCCCCTAAAACAATCATACCTAATTATAAGGGTCAGCTAAACCATACAATGACTAATATTCAGTATGTTCTCTTCTACCACAAGTTTAGGAATATACAGAGTGACTATAGTGCTTTTGTAGTAATTTTAAACTAAAAGAACTAGTATTATCATGACTAAAGATAAAATTTTGAATTTAAATACCTTCGAAGTAGTGGAAATATTTGCCATCTTGGCCAAAACTCCAGACATATATCCCATGTTACTGCATTAGTGGATGTTTGGTCCTATTTTATTTTGAATCAGAATAAAAATTGTGAGGATAATTGGCCTCTTGGACTTCTGATCAAAAATGAGGAACATTTTCCTGAAGACAGTTGTAGCTCAACAAGTAATTCATTTTGACATTTCAGTGAAGCAGAACTCAATTCCTCATTCTTTTTTAGCCCCTGAACTATATAGTTGGAGCCCAAACCACCGTGTTAGTCTGATTTCGGACTAAATAGGGATTTCTTCAGGGTACTTGAATAATTGTGAAATATTTCATTCATCAAGCATAAAATGTGTTATTTTAAATAGCATGCTAGAAATGACTAGAATACTAGAAATATATTATTTCTGATATACAGTGAGCTGTATTGGTATATTGAACTCAGAGAGTCAACTTGTCTGCAGTTTCCACCACTTCTATGAACTTTCTCATTGAGAAATATAATAGAGACTGCTAATCTCTTTTATCACACCACCAATGTCTGTCTGAATTCATCTAAAATATAGATGAAGATATCTGTGGGTCTACCTATAGCTTTAAATGAAGTTAGACTTACTGAAGAAGTTGCTTCCAGTCAGACTACTTTAAGGAATGACAGAATTTGTCCAAGAGAAATAGAAAACCAACAACTGATTGCAAACAGACGTTCATCACTGATCTCTTCTCCCTGGTATCCTGTGACAGGATGCATGGGAATGGTTCGAGGCTGCACCATGAGAGATTTAGACTGTTCAGCAGAAAACATTTCTTTACTGAGAGGGTGGTCAAAGACTGAAACAGACTTCCTAGAGAGATGGCTTATGCCCCAAACCTGTCAGTGTTTAATAAGCACTTAGACAATGCTCTTGATAACATTCAGCTTTGAACTGGTCCAGCTGCTGGACTAGATGATCATCATAGGTCACTGTAAAGTGAAATAGTCTAGTCTAGTCTATCCCATGCTATCCTATCCTATTCTAAACAGTTTTTTTCTCTTTGTTAATTAGTAAAGTCCTATCAGTTTCCAGCTGCAGTATTTCATTGTCAACGATGTTTGCTTGAAGCCCAGATGGCAAATCACAGAGTGAGCTGCATCAAAAGAAGCATGGCCAGCAGATCAAGAGGTGATTCTGCTCTTCTTGCTCTTCTACTCTGCTCTGATGTGATCTCAGCTGGAATACTGTGTCCAGCTCTGGACCCCTCAGTACAGAAAAGATATGGACCTGTTTGAGTGGCTCCAGAGAAGGGCCACGAAGATGATCAGAGGACTGGAGCATCTCTCCTACAAGGACAGGCTGAGAGAACTGAGGTTGGAGAAGAGAAGGCTCCGGGGAGACTTCATGGCAGCCTTCCAGTACCTGAAAGGGGGTTACAGGAAACCTGGAGAAGGACTGCTTACAAGTGTATGTAGCGATAGGATGAGGGGCAATGGTTTTAAACCAGAGCAGGGTAGATTTAGATTCGACATTAGGAGGAATTTCTTGACTGTGAGGGTGGTGAAACACTAGAACTAGCTGCCTAGACAGGTGGTGGAGGCCCCATCCCTGGAGACATTCAGGGTCAGGCTTGAAGGGGCTATGAGTGACCTGATGTAGCTGAGAATGTCCCTGCTTACTACAGGGGCGTTGGTCTAGATGACATTTAGAAATGCTTTCCTACCCAGAGCATTCTATGATTCTCTGATTTTAAATGAACATATGGCATAATTTTTTGAAGTAGTAATAATAAAGCCAAGCTATATCAGAGTCTCAGATATCAAAGTGGAAAAATTAATGAGGACAAGGAAACTGAAGATGTAATTTTTTTAACCAAAAAGATAATTTTATGAATAGGTGGGTATTTGCTGTAGAGATAACAACATGGTAAAAGTTAATGCTGCAGTCTTCCAGTAGGTGACACTGACACTGATGTGCTCAATTTATTCCTTTTTCTGTGTTAGTATTTCCTCTTGTATATTATCAACTGTAATAAAAACACTTTTTTTTTAATCTGTAAAAGCTCATCACCTACTTTAACTCAATGGCACTTATAACTGCAAGTGCTGAGTTAAATATAACTAGATTTGAAGGGTTTTTTTTTTCCCAGAAATTTGATTTCACAACTGCTATAGCATGATCTAGAATCAAAGTTTGGCTCTTATTTTATGAGTTCTCAAATTATTTGGCTTGTTAAAATGACCAGAAAAACAGGTCCATATTCTGTTCTGATTTATTCTGGTTTAAACATGAGGTAACTTCAGAACGTCAGGGATAAAGTTTGACAGAGCTATCCATACATACTTGACATCAGGCTCTGCTGCAATTCATTATGTCTGGGAATCCAAGCAAACTGTAAAAAAGGAGTTTCAAAATGTATCAACCCATCTTCTCAGTAACACATAGTTCTCTGAACACATCCCTCCTTGCACTGCTATGTGCATTGCCTTCCTACTGAATAAAGGATCGAATTTATAGTTTAACTTAGTATTCAGAGCCCTCCATAGAACAGAACCAAGCTTTTTTTTTTCAGAAATCCTGACCTCCCTTGACAGCTATTACAACCGAAAGAAACTAAAAAGTTTTCTGTCATGAAGGGAAGACTTACAAGCATGTGAGAACTCCTGCAAGAGCTGCACGGAGATGGCGAACTCTCTTTTACAAATGATATGAGCTTGTGGAATGAGCTCAGAATTCACAGCTTTCAAATTTAAATGCAAAAATCCATTCTTTTCACTTAATTTCTTCTAAGTAGTTCTCTCACATAGTGTTTTTTTTTTTTTTTCCTGACTTAGCTTAGTTTTCTTATGGTTAAAGTGGGAGGTTAGAGGACAAACAACTATCCAGACACCTTTAGAATGGACTTTCATCTCTTTTTCTCATCCCATCCATAATCTTGGAGATTTTTCTCAGTATAGAGATGTAGAAGCTTTGTGTTGGTTTTCCTCTTTTCAGTGTAGAATTTCATACAGATGTCCATGCTGGCCCATTACTTATCTGTCTATCTCTGTTCTAGTCCTATTTCCATAAATCACATGGATTCTAGTAGACTCAGGATGCGTGGAAACAAATAAACGTCAAACTTTCTATGTTTGTACAATGCTTATCTTATTTTTTTCTTCTTTAGCCACTGAGTAGTGCTGTAAGAAATATGAGTGATAGTAATTATAATAATACATAATGATCACCACAGCTCATTTTCTACAGATTCCATGACTAGGTGAAATTTAATGGCCCACAATAAATTCTGAGCTTCACAAAATGATCTAATAATCCATTTTGCCCTTAATCTCTGTAAACCTGTAAAGATAATTATCTGCCTCTCCTAACTTTAGTTGCCTGAAATAGCTTCAGCACAACAGCTGTGGAGATTAGACACAGATACAGAATGAAATTGATTACTATGTGCAAGGAACATAGTTATAAGAACATGCCATATACTATTGCCAATTTTCTGTTAAAAATAGACAAACAAAAAACCCACTAAAATTATCAAGCATATATACTAAGGCTACTTGTATTTTGAACTAATGTATGTGAAGAGACCTGCTAGGGCAGAATGTGCAAAGCGGCATTTTTACAGAACTCACTATGTTGTTGTATTCTTATGTAAATCGATAACTCAGGGTTAAAATTCATAAGAGGTCTCCAAATCTCCTACTTATTTTAATGGACATATTCTCAAGGTATTTGCTACATTTATTCCAGTAATAACCTTACAAAAGTACAACTCTTGGTATACCGGTTAGTGCTTGGAGTAAAAGCAGAAATTAAGATTTACTTTGCTGCTGTCTAAATAGTGTCTGACTGACTATCTTGTTCAACTTGTTCTCAGTAAATGGTGATGTTAATGGAGTATCAATGGGGGAATCAAACAAGCGAAGAAGAGCAAACATAATGTCTTCAATTAACAGGGTGGGAGAGTGATCAAAGTCATTACAGAGTTTATTATCTGATGTCAACGGTTTGTAAGTATTCAGCAAAGGCTGAATACTTCTTAAATTTTTAAATAAAGATTAACTAACAACACAAAAGTAGGATTAAAAAAATAAATGTGACTTTTAGATTATATCAGACTAATTTAATATGAGTTTTCAGAAGGACTACTGATTTTCTACGCCACAGGTGACATGGACGATGGAATTGAGTGCAGCCTCAGCAAGCCTGCAGATGATATCAAGCTTTGTGGTGTGGTTGACAAGCTGGAGGGAAGGGATGCCATACAAGCAGGACCTTGACAGGCTTGACAGGTGGACCCATACCAGCCTCGTGAAGTTCAACAAGGCCAAGTGCAAGGTCCTGCACCCAGGCTGGGGCAATCCTGAGCATGCTTAGAGGCTGTCTGGAGTATGGTTTGAGAACAGTCCTGAGGAGAAAGATTTAGGGCTGGTGGTTGGTGGAAAGCTCAACATGAGCCCACAATGTGTGACTGCAGCCCAGAAAGCCAACCATGACCTGGGCTACATCAAAAGAGGCATGGTCAGCAGGTCAGGTTGAGAAAGATGATTCTGCCCCTCTACTTCATTCCATGAGACCCTACCGCAAGTACTCTGTTCGTCTCTGGAACCCTGGAGCTGGTCCAGAAGAGGGTCACAAAGATGACTGGAGGGCTGGAACACCTCTCCTGCAAGGCCAGGATGAGAGAGTTGGGGTTGTTCAGCCTGGAGAAATGAAAGCTCTCGGGGCACCTCATTGCAGCATTCCAGTATCTGAAGCTGGCCTACAAGAAAGCTGGGAAGATACTTTTTACAAGAGCTTATAGTGATAGGATGAGGGGTATGGGGTTAAAACTGGAAGAATGTAGATTTGGATCAGATGTATGGAAGAAGTTCTTCACTGTGAGGGTAGCGAGATTACTGGAACAAGTTGTCCAGAGAAGTTGTGGATGCTCCACCACTGGATGTGTTCAAGACAAGGTTGGATGGAGCAACCTGGTCTAGTGGGAGGTGTCCCAGGTCATGGGAGGGGCTGTGGAACTAGATGATCTTTATGGTTCTTTCCAAACTAAATAATTCTATGATTTTGTGATTAATGTAAATTGATTTAATCTAGATGCACTTAATATATTATTTTAAATGGTGCTATGGGAAAATCTACTAGCCAAAGTGAGCAAACTGGTTTTTGGAGAAAGGAAATGAACAGTTTTCAGAATTAGCCCTTGTAAGACAATTATTTTCTTTGATGTGAAAAGCAGATTTTTTACAAGTGAAATTTACTGTTTACTCAAAGATAAGCAGTTGCTGTTGATATAGGTGATGGATAACTGTAAAAGAAACAAGAACTCCCTTATTATAAATCCATTCACTTAGATAAAATGCAAAAATTTTGTTCAGTTACAAACTCTGATGTATTTTTCTTTAACTATATCACATGAGTGGAGTTTCAGTCCAGAGCCAGTGCAGAAATCTAGTACCTTCTGAGAGGCATATACACTAAGGAACAGCTGACATGAGCCTGAGCTTGCTGTAGAGACAAGTTCTCAGGAATGTCAGCTGGAAGTCAGATGAGGTAGAGTATTTCAAATACCAACTGATAGCTACATGAAGGGTAATTGAATCTCACATTTCATTTCTGGCTATTGAAAAGCCATAACTCATTTGATTTGCATAAGGACCTTTTTATTTGAATAAAATTGGATTTAGGTATTGGGAATATGGAAATGAATCATAGTCTTTGTTCTTGTCTCAGTTGCCCACATACAGGCACCTGGTAGAGATGCCTAACTAAAGATGTCACTTCACAGTTTGGGTCATATCTGCCAGCGTCATGTGATGCCTGAGATAATCAATTGCATCTCAAATGACCCAGAAGTCCTATGTGTCAACAAATGAATTGAGTCATTTGACTCTCTCACGTCCTACCCAAATGAGACAGTGGGAGAAATTACTCAGATCAGCCAATTCCCTCAGTTGGAATTAGATGTACACAACATTGATCTGTGGGTAAACAAAAGGAATTTGTTGCATAACGGCTTAACAACTAACAAAACAATAAGTGCTATTTATATGACGGCAAATCAATATGCTAACGAATTAGTATAACTGTAATGAAGCTTAACAAATAATGTGGTAAACAAAACTTTTATAACTGGGCTCATTGATTAATAAAAGCACTTATTACTCACTACACATGTGAGGTTCATGTCTTATGTTGCTTACTAGGAAAAGATAAAAAGGTGAAGAGGAAAAAGGGGAGAGACAGAGCGAGACAGAGAGAGAGAGAGAGGAGAGAGAAAGTTTCCGATCACCACTTCCTGGCTCCAGTGACATCTTGCAGGCCTGCTTCTTTACTGGTGGCGGTGAACGAATGAAAAATTCAATGTATTGCCATCCTTGTGGTGTGGGGTGTTCCCTAATTTAATGGAAACTGTAGAATTGTAGAGGATGAAAGGCCCAAGAGAGTGGTGACCACCTTTCCTGCATATGTGAGTGGGGGAAGAGTAGCATTAACCCTTTCCTCCAGTGGAGTCGGGGGTTGCAGAGACCCTGCATTGGATTCCCGCTGGATGATCTTTCTGGTGAGGCATGCAGGCCAGCCCCCTTATCTGGAAGGATCCTGTGTAAGGAGACAGGGAGGCATGCAGTTAACCTCCTGATCTGTACGGGGTAGGAATGGGCCCATTTGGGGAGACAGAGCTATGTATCCACACATTTCATACCTCTGTGCCTCCTTCAGCAGGCATCTATTACAGTGCTTCTTTCACCACACAAGATTTGAGGCAACCTCTTAGGAATCCAGGTCCTACACACTCCACCTTCCACTACCTGATACATATATCTCAAGTTGTATAAAAGATGGATCTTCATATACTTTTGCTTTAGATTAACAACTAAAAGAAAGAGAAATGGGAAATAAGTTACAGCTTTGGGTGATGGTGAAATGTCTTTTGTCTCCCTATACAGGGAGTATATAAAAGTAAACCCATATGTTTCTTACTTTTCTTTCCCTTTTTAGAATATTGTTACCTTCAACACCACAGTTTGTGTAAAACATTTTTTTCTTGGATCCTGTGTTTGATGGAACTCTACTGCAATGGGTACATATGATACCATTAGCAACTTTTACCTCCCTAAAAATGTAATGCCACAGCCAAAATTGTCCTTCTTAGTTTTGCATATAGAATTCACTTTAATGTTGTGCATGCTGGACACAGCAGAGTAGTCATTCAATTTTGGCTAATTTATCTCATAGTACCTGTTCAAATTATTTTTTTTGTTTCTTTTATTTCTAAAATAAGTTATCAATTGTTGAAATGTCAGCTCAGTAGTGGGCTTCTTATACGGTGATGCTTTTTTCTTTCCTGATCTTTAACTTTGACCAAAAAACCCCACCTTTCATTTTCAACAGAATAATTGTTGCTGTTGCTGTTATGAATTTGGGGATTCAAGGTCAGCGGAGCTTGAGTTCCATCTTATTTTTCACCGTTTTCACTGTTTCTTTTGCATCATAAAGCACCACTATGCTTTATTTCTCAACAACCATTATCCCTCTGCACTTAATGCAGAAAATCTATTTATCTCTAGTAATATGAGCTAGAAATTGATTATTTTCAATCATAAGCAGTATTTACTGCAAGCAGAAAATTATAAATCAACTCTGCACTGTTTAAACTTAATCTGACAGAGCCAGTAAATAAAGCTATTTTTTTGCCCTCTGATTTGGCCAGGGTTAGTGTTAGGGTTTTGTCTTTCAGATATCAGAAAAAAAAAAAAATAAAGAACTCCTCTTATAAAAATATTCCTGGCTTGGCTGACACCACTGCATTAGAGTAATTTTGGCTTTGTCTACCTAAGGCATCTTCAACAATCACAAAGTCATGCATTTAACAGACAGGTCAAGATTCAGGTTAATTGCTCTTGGATAATTCGTAGTTTAGCCTGATTTTTAGTTGATAAACTGGATGCTACCTAAAAACTCTTCATCATCCCCCAAAAAACTGTATTTAAGGCACAGGTTTTTTTATAGAATTCAGGCATTTTCTCTTGTATCAGTGTCCATCCATCCACAGAGTTTCACGTAAGTATTTGGGAACAAGTGTCCAGCAACAAATGTATAGAGCTCTTTATTAGAGGCAGTGTGGTGAGATACTCTATGGCATCTCAGGTAGCATCTTTTACTTATGTTTAGGCAATTGAATCCCACCCTTCACATCTGTTAGTTGTATAGCATACCTTTTTGGGAAAAAAACCCAAACAGCATCTTGAAGGGAGGAATCCCATCAGAAAATAAATTTACATGAGAGGTGGAGTGAATCACCCTTTGTATGTGCATATTTCCTTCCATCACAAACAGTAGGAAACAAGATGAATAGGGTCAGATCAGTTAGGTAGCACTTCTGTCAATTTGGATAGACCATTTCAAAGGAAAACAGAGTTATTAATTATGAATAGTTATTACTGATGTTTTTTAATTTCATGGAGGTGAGCTGTTTCATATATGTGGTAGGATATAAAGTAGAATTTATTGCTGCCATCACAATCATGTGAATTGCCCAATTTGTTCTTCTGTTAAATGCTGTTGCTAATGCTTTTCATGCCACTCCTAAAAAACTATTAAAAAATAATAGTACAAGTTAAAAATATAATTTGCATTTCAATCCCAAGCGCCAGAGATCATTCTTTCTTCTGTTTCACAGACTCTTAATCATATGCTATTCATCCTAAATAAAACATTAACACAACTAATAAAATATTAATTTGACTTTAAAAGGGTACATTTTCTTTACCAGGACTGTGTGACTAGATGTGTAAAAATAAGTCCTGCCACAAGGGAGGCAATGGGATATGCAATCCAGGGAAAGGCTAGTAGCAGAAGTGTTGCCTTTTAATTGCTTGACTTTTAAATTGGTTTAAATTAATCAGCAAACCATAATTTTATTGACCTCAGTATGCATCTGAAGACATTTCAGGAACTTGATTAGAGTTGATTTGTTTGAATTGTGCCTAATGCATATATGGCATGTAAATTATACAGATTTACTGCCTTTTTTGATACGAATAATCGGTAAAAGCAAGGTTGCATATCAGTCGCCTCTCAATCGGATTAGCCGTTGTTGTCATGAAAGCCTTGAGGCAAAATCCCAAATTCATAGAATCATAGAACTGTTTCAGCTGGAAAAGACCTTTAAGATTATCAAGTCCAAACATTGACTTAACACTGCCAGCTCGACACCAAACCACGTCCCTCAGTACCTCATCTACATGTCTTTACTTCCAGGGATGGTGACTCCACCACTTGCCCGGACAGCCTATTCCACTGCTTAACAGCCCTTTAAGTGAAGAAGTTTTTCCTAATATCCAGCCTAGAGTTCCTTTGGCGCAACTTGAGACCATTAATGTTTATGCTTAAAACTATTATAAAACAGCAGAAATTTTGCTGACTTCGTTAAATGGTGAGAAGACCAGAAAGTTTCATGAGATTTTCAGTTCAGACTAAGAGTTGGTCCATTTTTACAGCTGTATATAAAATAAAGGTCAAGCTGCAGTTTTCCAAAAGGCAATAGAAGGTGGCGAACTGAAGCAGCATTTTGTGTCTTTCCTTCTATCAGTGAGAAAATTTTCTTGTGTGCATGTGTGTGTCATTCAAGAACTCACCTAGATCTTGTGTCAGAAGGCAAGTTGGGCAAAGAGAAGCAAGCACAGCTGAAACACTTCTTTGCTTCATTTTCTAATTTTTTGCCCAATGGAAAGACAATGGTGAAAAGAGCCTGGCAACAGAGACTTAGGGGCAGATCAATGTCCTGCCACTCAAGGGGGCAAGCACCAAAAGTCCATGTATTATGTTTCTTCCCCCATATATGCTTCTAGTCAATTGCAACTAAGGCTTTCTTGAACTGGAAGTGCTATTGTTGCCCCAATACTGTTGTTTGGCTTTTTTTTCTAATCATCTGTAGTGATGTTAACAGAAGATGGCCGTCCCTTAGGGAGTAAGCATATAGGATGTCCACAGCAAGGTGTTGGTAGTGAGTGGGCTGCAGATGTGGTCTGTGAGGAGAGAAGGGAATCAAGTGGCTGGGTAGGCATTTGGCTGTTACCCAAGGTTAATCTGCCCTGTGCTGTGCTTTGCTGTGCTATGCTGCAGAATCACCTCCTGTAACACTTAGCTGAGCAACAGTCTCTCTTTCAGGGACAACAGGCTGAGATAGGTTGAGAATCATCTTGAACTGCACCAGAAGCAGCTGGAAAGCAAAACTGATTTGAGCCAGTGTGAGCTTCTACATTGCCAAAGCCAGGCTGAGCAGAGTTCAGAGTGTAGCCACTGCATAATCCCACTGATGTCTCTGCGGAGTCTACACAGTACATGAGGGCAGAATAAAGCCCTGGCTTTTGTTTGCCAGATTTTGCCTGCCTCTGTTACAATAAATATTAGATATCTTTAAGTGAATGCAATACTGAGCTTCTCAATTCTTTGTCCAAATCAATGAGTTCCAAACTTTCAAATGATTTTGAATATTTTTCATAATAACAAGAAACTATCGATCAAGGTTTTTTATTTAGGTTAAGTTTTATGAAAATGTAAACCAAGAACCTACATGTGGTTTAATTTTCTGTGAATTCTTGTTTCCAAAAACTCTTCATCTAATGACAACTAGTACCTTCACAAATGTAGCACAACTTATTGAATATACCTTTTTTTTTTTTGAGGTTATGTCAGAAATAAACAAAAGACAATATCAGCTAGTGTGAATTACCAGGGTAGTAAGTGATAAGATTCATATTAAACAAGCATTTTTTGACCGTTAAAATATGTTCCAAAATTTAGAGATAAGTTTGAGAAAAGTGTATATACCGCGTCTGACTGGGACAGAGTTAAATTATGTCCTAGCGGTCTAGATATGGTGCTGTGATTTGGGTTTCTACCTAAAACTGTTGATAAATCAGCAGTGTACCAGCTATTATTGAACAATGGTTGCATAGCATCAAGGTTTTCTCTTTTCCCCACTATATGTCCCTGCAGAAAATAAACAGAGGGTGAGCAAGAAGTTGAGAGGGGACACAACCAGGACAGCTGACCCAAACTGGCAAAAGGGATATTCTATACCATACAATGCCATGCTTAGGAATGAAAATTCAGGGGAGATGAAGAAAGGTGTGTATGGGGATATTTGTCTTCCAAAGTGGCTGTTGCTTAGACACTGGCAAGGAACTGGTCTGCTTGGGTTGAGGTAGTGAGTGACGGGGTGCTTAGCTGTTTTCCTGGGTCAATTCACCACAGTGGGTATAAGTCTAGAATTTGAGAAATTTGATTTTGGGTGTAGTAAGCAAGACTCTTTTATTACAGGATTAGCAGTTTAAGATTTTATTTTTTTTTTTTTTTTTTACTAAAAGACCGATGGGAATCTGATTTTAAGAGATTTTGAACAATTCTAAATGTGCCAAATTATGACCACATGAGTTTATTGTGGAAAATTAATTTGACCATCAGCATTACCCTGCATTTTCTGAGATACTATTGGCTATTAATAACTAATAGTACAAGACATTTTCTGCTAAAGTCCATGAATGCTTCACAGTAATGTGCATTTGTCCCTCATACTGGTAAAAAGCATTGTGTTTTTGTTTTGTATTAATTTCACTTGGATAACCCCCAAATAATCATGATAAAACACATGTGGAAAATGGACAAATAATTCTAGGTTTGAGAAGCCTGGCAAAGAGGAAGAGGAACTCAGAACAATTATAGCTGATTAAAACAGTCAAAGGCATAATATGCAAAGAGATTAAAGAAATGAAATCCTAGCAAATGTTCACCACTCCATGAAAGGTTATGTATATAGCACAGTACAATTTATTTCAAATTAATCAAATCATAAAATGGTTGGAATTGGAAAGGACCTTAAAGATTGTTACCCACCCTTGAAAATTCCACTGGTAACTTCCCGGTACATTTACGTTTTCCTTTCCAGCACTTTTCACTGCTTTTCTCAAAAAATCAGTGATTTTATATCCTTGTGCCCAGTTTGGCTTGTAGATTTTCCCATAGCATCACATAAAATACTTTACTAAATTCAACTAGATTAAGCCCATTTACATAGAAACACAAAATCATAGAATTTATTGATTTGGAAAGGGCCATAAAGATCATCTAGTTCCACACCCCCTGCCATGGGCAGGGACACCTCCCACTAGACCAAGCTTATCAAAGCCCCATACAGCCTGGCCTTGAACACATCCAGGGAGGGGGCATCTAAAACTTCACTGAGCAAACTATTCCAGTATCTCACCACCTTCACAGTAATATATATACTAAATCTACTAAATCTTAATATATAAACTAAATCTACCCTCTTTCAGTTTAAAACCCTTATCCTCATTCTAGCAGTACACTATCTGATAAAGAGTCTCTCATTATCTTTCCTATAGATCCCTTTATGTACTGGCAGGCTGTTACAAGGTCTCCCTAAAGCCTTCTCCTCCATATGTTAAACAACTTCAACTCTCCCAGCCTGTCGTCACAGGAGAGCTGTTCCAGCCCTCAGATCATTTTCATGGCCCTCCTCTGGAGCTGGTCAAGCAGGTCCATGTTTTTCCTACATTCTGGGCCCCAGAGCTGAAAGCAGTACTCCAGATGGGTCTCATGAGAACAGACTAGGGGGAGAGAATCACTTCTCTCAACGTGTTGATGCAGCCCAGAACAAAACTGGCTTTCTACAGTGTAAGTGCATATTGTTGGCTCATGTTGAGTTTTTCATCAACCAGCAGCCCCAGATCTTTCTCTGCAGGGATATTCTCAATCCACTTTTCACCCAGCCTGTCATTGTGCTTGGGATTGTCCCAACCCAGGTGCAGGATCTTCCAGCTGGCCTTGCTGAACTTCATGAGGTTTGACGGACCCAACTGTCAAGCCTGCCAAGGTCCCTCTGGAGAGCATTGCTTGTCAACTGCACCATACAGCTTGGTGTTATCAACAGACTTGTTGAGGGTGCACTAAATCCCACCGCCCATGTCAAGTGCTGGGGTCTAAAGCCCCAGCCCTGAATGAGGGTTGGCATATGGATGATGTCCACAACCAGGCAAGAAAGACCCTCCTGATTGGTTCTCACCCAGTGTCTGACCAGCCTTGGGTGGGAACTAGTTAGGAGATCACCACCAGGTGTCCCCACCTTCCACATTAACTTGGAGGTGGGTCAAGAAGCTAATTACATAAGAACTGATTCCACTGACAATGCAGTTGGGAAGGTTTGTTTTCATAGTGCTTGTGTTGTGTGAAGGTTCTGGTTATGAAAAGGGCTCCCCAACTCTTCATAGGATGTAGGGTTTCCAGGATGGCAGAACAAGGTCATGAATTTCTGTTTGGGAAACTATTGTATAGTTGGGCTGATTGTCTGGCTGTTTCCATCTCCTACAACATGGTTATTTGGCCAGCTTGCTCCCTTCTTCATGTCTACTGTGGTGGGTGAGTGTTTTGACTTATTCATCCCTCTGGTTGTCTGGCACTTTGGGTCTTTGGTGTATGATGTGGTAGCAGAGGGAGGACTTTAGTTGCTGGTCTGCTTGTTAATGTTAATATCATTTTATATTAGGCAAGCAGCCAGTAGAAGACCATGTCACCAACAAAGATGTTAAACAGCACTGGTCCCAGTACTGACCCCTCAGGAGTGTTACTCTTCATTGGTTTCCACTCAAACATCAAGCCATTGACTGTTACACTTTGAGTATGACCATCCTGTCAGTTCCTTACCCAGAGTAGTTCCCTTGTTAAATTTAATTTAGAGACAAGGATGCCATGCAGGACAGTATCAAATGCTTTGCACACATCCAAGTAGATGATGTCAGTTGCTCTTCCCTTATCCACCAATGCTGTAACCCCATCATCGACAGTTACCGAACTGATCGGGCATGATTTTGTCTTCAAAAAAACTACATAATTAATTCAATAAGATAACAGAGATGCATGTACATATTGGGATAAACAAGATCTTAAACCAATCGAACCTACTGCCCATGTAATGTCCTGAAAGGCTTTGATGATTGGTGTTAAAAAGTAAACAGTAAAAGAAGCTGAAACTGTTCAACATCTCAGTCCAGACAAGTAGTATTTATAGTTCCATATTACACATAGTTTCATTCTTCCTGTATTTACCTGAACTATGATATTCAACAGTACAAGAGTAGAAAAATAATATAAAGGAAAGGCAGGTATTGAGCTATTTTAGAGATAGATGGCTAACCAAAAAAAGACTGTGAGTCAGAGGAATACCAAACATGTTAGGAAGCTACAGGTAAAGGAACAGAGGGAAGGTAAGAGAAGGTGACCCAGAGAAAGCCAAAGTTTATGAAGGAGTAAGCAAATTTAAAAAAGAAGAAAAGATTTGAAGTTAGCAATAAGGGACAATAGAGGCAAATGAAAGACTGTGGAAATGCATCTCCCTATGAAAGGTTTTATCTTTATTGAAATTAGTATATTCAGGTGCTTTCAAACGATTTACCTGAAAGTCTACAAAAATGTTACTTTTTAATTCTTTTTTTAACATATTGGATCATTTTCAACAGTAGTTAACAGTTCTTTCTGAAGGAAATTACATTATACTGCTGATTACCAGACCAAGAAGACTGCAATAAACAACCTAAAGCATGAAAATGTGTCTGAGAATTTTTATTACCGTTATGTTATTCACATGTTATTGCTCTCTACAGTGACAAAAGGAAATTTGAGGTTAGTCTGAATTCAGATGATGCAGTGATCATAAAATAGTTTTCCTCCCGGTGATGACAGTGATTTTTCTTCATGTTCTAAAATTACTTCATTAAAGAGAAAAACAAGAAAACTTATAAAATATATTAAAAACAACACCACCCTCCAAAATCCAGTAACCAAATAGTATAAACTTGCATGTTAATAGCATGATTGATGAAGTAACAACTCTAAGAGGCATGGATGTACTAAGAAACAAAGACTGTATGACTACCTCATGGGCATGACAGCAGAAAAGTTAGCTACAGCTGATCAATTAAACAGGATGTAGATGGTTGGAAAGATGGCAATTAGGCTAAGGTAGAAGTAACAGGCAACAGTGAGCCTGACAAGGAGAAGTATGATGTGTATGAGAGAAAAAAAATAAATCTTCTTAAATACGATCTTAAAATCACTTTCTATGATGGCTCCTGTGAACAGGTATTTGTTGTTCCTGCCCACATACACCTTTGAAATCTGCCTTTAACTTTTTAATGAGTGGTAGTTCAAAAGAATTGCTCGAGGCTTTTGGCTATACAGGCATAGGGTGCCTCACCATAAAGCACCTATGTATGGGGAGGAGCACAAAAGAGCAATCACATGCATGTGTGGTTTTTCTTAGATTTAGTAAATGAGAAGTCCCAACAAAGAGGAAGAAGGAAATTAATATCTTCAGAACAAATGGAGTATAGAAATATTGGTAAATGAATGCCTGAAAATCTGAAGATGTAAAATGTAGAGCTTCTAAATATGGGACTTATTGACGTACGGAAACAGACTCTATAACTCGAAAGTTATAAAGTAGGTACGTTTATTGCGCGCAGATGCACGGGGGATCGCTCCACCACAAACGTGCATACCCATAAAGGCAAGTCCTCCCACATTTATACAGTGAAACAATACATATTCATGTGACGCCTATACATATTCATTACCTAACCCCGCCTATTCTTGCTTCATATGTTAATTAGCTTATCAGTCCTTCGCGCTTGCGCAGCTCTTCCCAGAAATTATGGGCAGGCGTCTTCCGGATGTGGGCAGGGATCTTTGGGAGGAAGAATATAGTCTTCCTCGCAGCGTGCTCTTCACCCTTTCCCTGGAATGCGATGATATTGCAATCCTGTAGTGTCTTTATCAGTCTGAGCTAATTCATGTCCTTGTTTACCATCCGGCAAAGGGATTTATCGATGTTTTTGTGACGGGTGTCATCCTGTTTTCTAATTCTTGTTCCTTATGGTTGTCTTCTAGATGAGGTGGGAAAGCCCGTTTCATGGTTGAATGTTCTTCTCAGGGTTGCTTTTAGTTAGATAAGGTCAGAATGTCCCTTCTATCTGTAGATAAGTCCTTGCTAGCAAGAGATAGCAAATTTTTCCATCTGCTAGCCATTTCTTTTCCTCTTAGGCTATATGATACTATTCTATACTCTAAAATTCTTAATATGTATAATTAACCATTATTTTCTATCTATTACCATTCTTACCCCATATCATTATTTATTCCAAATTTATAACACTTACTAATACCTGCCTAAACAGCATGATCCAGGTATATGTAACAGCATCTATGTTAATGTAATTAAATTTACCTTTCTAATAAACATTTTTACTGTCTTGTAACAGAATTTAGATTTACGGGCTTCCCTACATCCCCCTCTGACACTTCTCAGACTATTGTTGCACTTTTCCGTTCTCCATGCCACAAAAAAATGTGCCTTTATTTATCCTGGATGGAGTTAGGAATAGCTTGTGAAGCTTGGTTTATTTATATCTAAACTCTGAAAGAACAGCTACGATGGGTATCCCGTGGTCTTATCTGGAGCTCTGGTTTTAAGTCCTCTGAAGTTTTAAGTCATATACAGGTTTCTAATTAAAGTCTGAAAATTCATTAGAGCTACTCCATAATTGTGTAGCTATTTAATCAGCAGTTTGAAGTTTTCAGTCCTTTTACCTCTGAAGAAAGCTGAAATAAGAGTCCACTTGTGTTCCCAGCAGAGAGAAGAGTTTCATCAGGTGTATGCTGACAAAGCTTCATATGTGGTAGATACGTATTCAGCTACAATGAGCAAAAAAACTCTGAGTTGAGAAAAAGGGGGGGGCGGGGGAAGGGTGCACCCAGATATTTATATCTATATCTTTATCTACTTTTTTATGGATCTAACTGCTTGCAGTAAAAAATGTACAAAAATTATAAAGAAAAATGGTCAGAGCACTGAGCTTCAGGGCAGTCTGAAGCAGCTGCATGCTTCTACTATAACAAAGCTTGCTCAGTGTGGCTTTACTAGCACAGGTGGTATTGTGCATTATTCTTCCTAGAAAAGAGTTATTACATTGCATTATACCCATCATTCAGAATTACAGCATTCTTCTTTTCAAAGGAGGCAGCGGAGATGAGGTTTGTAACTTGAACTGGGAGGGTGTATGCTGTTACCTGGAAGATGATTAACAGTAATTTGATGCAACATGAAACATTTACAAAAGTGAGAACAATAAAATCAGTGAGGCAAACAAATGAGCCATATGCTCAGTTATCTATCACCTATAAGGTGTGCTAGGAATAAGGTGCTGATCATCTGACAGAGCATTTTCTGAATATATATATTACTAATTTAAGGCTAGGATTTTTATGTATGATAATCACTCATGGGTAGCTTACACAATCATTTTGTGATTTTTTTTTTTTTTAATTCATTGTTTCTTACTGCTTGTATGGAGGACTGTGTTTATCACCAATCTGTAACTACTACTAACAAAGTAAGGAAATTTAACTTACAGGACAAAAAAGTATTTTTCTAGAGTCCATTTTATTTCAAGAAAAATGCTTCATGTTTTATCATAGTCACAAATAGCTATATCATTGATTAGAAAGCAAACCAAACATAAATGGTTGAATTCATTTCCTGTTTGATTTTTTTTCAGTGATGACCCTTGACAAAAGTATCAACTAAATAAAACTTTGACTTTTTTTGCATGCCTCATGTTATTCATATCTGAATTGTAAATATAACTATAAAAATATTTCTGTCTTTGCCAAATCTAAATAATTTGAACTTGCCATAACTGTTCTACTTAGGTAGAATGATAGTTTTTCTTTTTTCCTGTGTCATTCTGTCACTTGCTTTTCTGTGCAAACAAATATCTGAGGCTCTTTTTTTCTTTTATTGCTCTAGAAATACAAACACTTTTGTATGAATAGAAGACTTCAAATAAACTCTGATATTTTTTCCTGAACATTGACAACAGCTTCCCTCTTTATAATGATTTTATATAATCTGATAGTTTATTATCAGAAATTCATTCCCATTACCTGCAAATGTGTTGCTCCTTGTGACATACCAAATTTTTTTTGGACAGAATTTATGACTTCAAAGCTGGAAACACTAACAAATTTCAACCTTTGCATTTCGAGCATACTTTGTTTTAATAGGTTCTTATGGTGTTCACAAATCTCAGCAGAAGAAAGTTCTGGTTTAATTTTATAAAACGTATAACAAAACTGCTTATATCTTAATTGCTTTTTACATGCCTGTTAACTTTTTCACAGACAAAAAATTATGTAAAAAGCTTGCAACCCTCTTTCTCTGCAAATACTATTGTATTTACACTTTTCCCTTGGGCTCAGCAGTCTGTGCTCTGGGGGTCAAAAGCCCAGCTCTGATCTGTCCCCGCAGCATAACCTTGCCTTTGACTTCTGAGAAAATCATTAAGTTGAGAGAGAGCTGTGAGAAAGAGGGGAGAAAGAGAAGAAAAAATACAGCCAGAGGTAACTCTATTGATACAAGATCATTAGTAGCTCAAGCATTCAAGGAGAAGAGAAAAGCACAAGAATGGAAAACTATAAAATATTAAACAAAGAACTGGGAGAGCTAGTTAAGTATTTAGGAATTCCTGGGGCTTCGGATCAAACCATCAGTGTCATCAGTGATGACAGAGCTGGTGGGACCTGGTAGCTAGGCAGCACTGAGGACCTCTTCAAGGAACAGTAAAGGCTGCCCATGCACCTGCTGACTGATGCCTGTGTGGCCAACAGACTCTTTGGGTGCCTTAAGAGTACTGCTGAGCAAAATAATGTTTTCCCTAACAGAACATTAAACACTAGCTATGTTTTGTCTGTACTGAGCTAAAAAATAATTGCTTTTCAAGATGAGTACAAATCACTTGCAGGGTCCTTTTGCAACACACTAAAGAATGCCTTAATAAACTGATCTTAATCATGAGAGCTAGCAGGGTTCAGTGAAAAGCAGTCTCCTATCACACCTTCCCCAGTGAACACTGTATAAGGAAATCAGCATCAGCAAAAGAAAATAAGGGTAAGTAAGGATAGTGGCCAAAGTATGAGAGATTTGGCCTGCTATGGCAGAATTCTGTCCTATTTAATACCTGCTTTTACATACAGTTTTGAGGTTTTGGGATTTACTTACTTTTCCAGAGGAAAGATAAAAATAGGAAACTTAAAAAAGGTTAACATGATCTACCTTTTCAAGGAAAGGCTGATGTATGGTGAGCATAAGACAATTTAAAACTTCTGCAGGTTTTGTCCCCATCTCTGATGTTCCCTGGGGTTTCTAAAAGGTACTGGTTTAGTAGAAACGCTGGTAGCTAAAAGCTGTATGAACATTAGCTTTCTTTCTACAACTAGATGAATTGTAAAGAAAGCAGAAGTGGAACTGCTTCTTGAGATATTAGAAATTTCAGCTCAGCCAGGTTCTTTATCTTTTAATGTTTATTTTCCATGAATGTTTGAGTAGCTGAGATTAACTAGATCAAACAGGCAGAAAAGCAAAATTTCATACAAAAGTTTATCAATAAGTTTTTATAGGATTACAGTATTTGTAATTCATGTCCAATTCATTGTTTACTGTACTGAAAACCCACAAAGTGAGGTTTCATGCTGTACTTCTAACACAATAATCCTAAGGTCAAGGGAGAAGGAACACTGCAGATATAACTCTGGGTGCTAGATTTGACTGGATAGTCAATTTTCTTCATAGTAGCTAGTATGGGCTGTATTTTAGGTTTGAGTTGTAAACAGTGTTACTAATAAAAGGATGATTTCATTATTGCTGAGCAATGCCTTGATTTAACCTGAGGAGGCTACACAGCCATACAGCAAACAATAATGCAGAAATAAAAAGCATGAGCCACCAGAAGGGAATGTTTCTTCCTCACTACACACTTATTTTGGCAAAACCTTGAGAGGACTATCAGGGTGCATTCTGGAGGCTTTCAGCTACCTCTCCTCTCCTCTTACCTCTTGTCTATCATTGAGTATAGAGAAAGCCAGAACACACATAAATTAAAATTCCTGTAAGAGCTATAGGAAGGGTTCTTTTCAGGCCACTAAGCCCCCAGGAAGGAAGAGGGTATATTTGAGGCCCTTGTATGTGCTGTCTATTTATAGATTTTTTTTTTTTTTTATAAGATGAATGCACATCTGACTTCTGAGTTTCTTTTCCCATGTTAACCATGGAATCTCCCCTCTACTCAACATTTTTGTGCCCATTCGTAGATAAAAATAATAAAAAAAAAGCTTCATAAGTTTTTACATTTTTTTTGGCAATAGATTTCAAGGCTACAACATAGTATGACCTTTCTGATCCAATGTCATGATCTTTCAGAATTAATCATTAAGTATGATATTACCTTAAATGTAATTTCTGGCACATAAAGTGATATTCAGAAGCTTGTGGTATGTCCTAAATTCCCACACCATTTATAGAGAAACTACTGACCAAGGAGCTGTCTTTTATCACAGTCAGAATGTGGCTGTGTAGTGGCACATCCCAATGCACCCAAATCTTGGTCTATACTTCTTAGAAGGCACTTACAGAAACCAATCTCTCACTGAAGGAGTCAGGTGGCACAGCATCCCAGAGATGCACTGGAAGTAGGTTGTTTTGTTTTGCTTTGTTTTGTTTTGTGATGGAATCCACACATCACATCCTGGCATATGAGTTATAATGGATTTTCTTCCCAGTCATTGTGAAATTCTGATAGACCTTACAGACAAATCAGGAATAAGGTGGTGCCAGGGATGTCCAGCAGGTATGCAGAGAGACCTATTGCACCAAAATAGGACTATGCTTATGTATGCAGAAAGCACATGATCAAAGAGCCCTGAGATTCCAAACATTTGTCCAACTATTGCATAGTATGGACAAAAGCCAGTCTGTAGTGCTGCAGTGAAGGCAAACAGAAGGCTGATATGCCATCAAAAAATGTAAAAATAAAAAGTCAATATTCAGCTACCTAGCTAAGGAAAGAATGAGGTATGCACTGAATCCTTCAAAGCTTTTCCTAAGGCACACAGAGAAATACCGTTTTATACTCAGAATCTGTCATACTGATATTTCTCCTGAAAAAAATGCATTATTGATTTCTTTTCCAGTAACTGATTAGGTATCACACTTCCATTTTATAATTCCAGGAGATATAGTAGT
Organism: Merops nubicus; assembly: GCF_000691845.1. NCBI lineage: Eukaryota > Metazoa > Chordata > Aves > Coraciiformes > Meropidae > Merops > Merops nubicus. The sequence goes on along the minus strand of NW_008583478.1, from coordinate 4,889 downwards.
CCTATTCACTTTTGTCTTTTCACCCCAGAGAATAAGCTCAGATTGCTTACTTCACCTTCTAAGAATATTTACACGTCATAGGGGACTGTTCTGAGCACCAATGTAGACTATGAAGGGTGGATAACTGATCATCCAGATCTACAGTTCTTGCAGACCAGAAAAAAAACCTGCCTTCTATTGAATAAGGTAATTTCTTGCCTGTGTCAGGAGGCTAAACTCTTGACTAGATCAAGGCTGGATTCAGCTGAATTTGTGTAGTGGTCACTGACATAGATGTAAACACCATGGGGATTAACTTCATGGATGCAAAATACTGATAATCTTCTGATAAACTGCCAATATACTGAGAAGCAACATTTTTTTTCTTGTGTCTAGTTTTCTAGGCTCTAAGTAATGTTTGAAGTCATTCTTTCAACTTTTATCTCTTCAAATATTTTTGTGGCATTTTTGCAGAAGATACTTTAGCATTGGGAAGAAGAAATTAAACTTGGATCTTAGTTCCTAAATCGTTCTTTGTGCCCAGACATTTTGGTACACCTGGCAGCACCACTAAAGCCTTTATTTTAATTTTTAACTTAAGAAACGGGGGATAAAAACTAAGTTTGATGGCCTGAGGCTCTTTCATATGGATATCACTTATCCATAAACTCTTTGTCGTTGTATTTGTCAGACTTACATAGGTTTTTATCTATATCTATATATATAGTATATCTGTCCTTTAATTTCATCCCAGAGTTTTCTTTGCTTTAGATCAAATTGTTCCTTCTCAGGTCATATACAGTGAAAGGAGAACAGATAGTTATGAGAAATCAAAAACTAATGAATACATTCTTCCACATAAAACAGTCTCCTGGTTATTAGTTCACACATTGACATGGTGAAAGCATGAAACAAAGAATATGTTTGACATTATTAAATTTATGACCTAACAAAGGAAGAGAATAGTTATACTTTTAGATAAATGAATTATTTTTTTGAGTGGCAAAGTTTGATTTTTTTTTTTTTTTCCTCTTTTTCTTACCTGAGTCATTGGCATCCTTGTACAGAAGAAATTTAAGAACTGAACATTCATTGAATGCCAGCTCCTGCCACTTTAGTTATGCAAACAGTGCCACTATCTCCATTTCCAATTACTACAGAGATTAAAACCAGCATCATTCAGCTTTCAAAGTAATTTAAAACTATTCTGTATTCATTTACATCAGGTTAACAGAAGAAATGAAGTTAATAAAATAAAAATGTCAGGTGACTTTTTTTTTGCCACAAACCCCGTGGAATGGATAACATTTTCTAAGCTTTAGTAAAAGAAATAGCAAGACATATTGGGTGGTGTCATCTTATGACAATCTCTCTTCTGATTTCTCAAGTCACAGCCTTTTAGTCAGTGCACTTTAGACCTGCAGTAAGTAACAGTCAACATGGATTAGTCAAGAGCAAATCATGTCAAACCAGTTTAATTCTTCCTAGAGTAATGTAAGAGGCCTTGGAGACAAGAAAGAAGCAATATATTAGAGTTCTATATCTGGCTTCAGTGACATTTTTGACATTGTTTTGCATGTCAGCATCACATACACACTAAAGAAAATTGTTCAAATGCATTTATGATGGTTGCAAAACTAATGGGAAATATACAGTCAGAAAATATTAATGGCTCACTGTCGAAATGAAATGTTTTATCAAATGAAATTCTTTATGGTCCTGCCCCAGGACATCTACTATTCAGTATTTGACTTCACGACCTTAAACCATGAATACGACCATTAGTTTTGCAGTTGATATCAAGGTAGAATAAGCTCCAAGAATATTAGAGGACAGGAATAGAATTCAGAAGGATTTTCAAATACTAAAGGAATTAATAATAGGGTGAAATTTTGCATTATTCTATAGGTTACATGAAATACACTCAGTTTAGACAGAAATAATTATATGGTTATGGAGAGCAAAAAAACTCACTAGCTAGAAGTTCAGCAGAAGTAGAGGGAGGGATACAATAAACAAATAGTCTTGAGTCATCACTGTCACTGGAAAAAATAATGGCAAGGTAATAAAACTCTGAAAGACTCTTTCTGAGGATGTTTGGAGGCGCTATTATAGAAGCGGTTAGGAACTGACTAGACAACCTTTACCAACAATAATGTAGATACTGTTGCTACTTCTTTGCAGCAGAAAGATGGGCTAAGCCACTGTTTTAGGTCGTTTCCAAATTTATGGTTCCATGAAACCTAATTTCAGTGCACTCTGGTTTGTCTATATGAGAGGGAGACAGAGACCATGGTGCTGTGGATCTCTGTTCTGCTCTATTTGTGTGATGTTCTTGGCTTCATGGGAACAACTTTGATTGACATCAGTTCAGAATCTTGCCCCAGAGACAGAAACTTGTTGATTGAAAAAGTTTGTCTATTTCTAAAAGTAAGACTATTTTCATACAGAAGCAAATACCACAGGAAAAATAATTTTTTTTTTTTAAAAAAAGAATGGATTACACTGACAACTTAACTACTAATATTGAAGTGTATGTAAATAAGGTATCATGTTATTAATACTACAAAATTAATTCCATATGATCTGAATATACATGATCGTTCAAACACATTTCACTTGAAAAGAATATATGGATGAATTTGTGAGCTCATTTCAACTTTATAGGTTTTAAAGATTTTTTCATTGACATTTGGCTTTGCCAAATTATGAACTATCATTGTACCTCAATCTTTGTGAAGCTGACAATCTGATTCTTTTCTCAGAACACATTTTAAATATTTAAACCACACCTTTCTACCATTGCTGCTTCTTCATTTGAGATGGGTCACAAAAGTAAAAATGAAAAAAATATCATTTTCTGTCCCTGTAATTTTTCAGTTCCATTAACTCAGATTTGAATGTACTTTCCACTAAAAAGTCATAGACCAAATCAGTTTTTAGTATCCTAATACCATTCCTTTGCAACACTATTTCCTAGCCTACTGATCCAATTCTACCAATGTGGTGAACATAGCTCCTTCAATCACAAATAGTACTAAGCAAAACAAAGAAGTGTGAAGTAAAACATATCATATCTTAGAAACAGAACCACTATCTTGGAAATCACTAGTATATTCATTTAGTGGGGGATTTACATTTACTGTTTATATCTATGGTTCATTTCTTGTAATATTTTGTAGGCTTGTATATAGTATAGACTTGTAATATAGTGTAGGCTTTATGTTGATTTCAAAATTTTAGCAGCTTTTTAGTTAAAACTTAGCTTTTCTCAGAATAAATAAAAAAGTACATAATATAAGCATAAAGAATGGGATTTATTATGATTGAAGTACTTCAGTTTAGAATCATAGTATAGTTTCTTTAGGAAAAGACCTTTAAGATCCTTCAGTCCAACCATTAACCTAACCCTACCACATCCAATGTTAAACTATGTCCCTAAGCATCTCATTTACACATCTTCTAAATATCTCTGATGGTGACTCCACCAACACCTTGGTCAGGCTGTTCCAATGCTTGATAACCCTTTTGGTGAAGAAGTTTTTCCTAATATTCAATTTAAAACTCCTCTGGTGCAACTTTAGGCATCTACATGTAAGCTGTGTAGATATGAACTAGCTCAATAATCTCCTGTTATAGCACTAAAAACCAAATCAGTTACTCAATTAACTGAATGGTATCTGTATAGCTATTAGGTTGAGGAAGACAGAGACACCTGGGGCTTGATTCAATTGTCTAAGCATAGATAACTAATACTGACTGAGATGCACCCAAAATCAACATAAGCTGACAGATATTGCTCAGAAACAAGGGGAAAATTCTTTACTTCTTGGAATGGAAACTGGAGATAAAATGGATATCCATATGTCGTGTCATATGACACTAGACACCTCTGTTAAGATAAATGAATCAAACTTCTTGTAACTAGTCATCTAAACTGTTTGAAGCATCTGGCCCTAATTCAAACCATGTTTAAATTGCATTTGTATGGGGTACTTGAGATGTACTAGCTCACATGAACTGCTTGGAAGGCATGAGTTTCCTTGCTTTCTGTATGTATGAACTAGAGGCTATCTCAAACAGCACTACCTATTTAAATTTATGAAAATTAATTAAGCCTTTTAAAGGGGCTTATTCACTAGCGTTCATATAAAGATACCTACATAGAGTGAAAAGAATGCAAGGAGTTTAAAACTACAAAAGGGTAGATTTAGGTTACATGTAAGAAAGAAATTCTTTGCTATGAGGGTGGTGAGATGCTGGAATAGATTACCCAGAGAAGATTTGGATGCCCCATCCATGGAAATGTTCAAGGTTGGCTTAGAAAGCCAACAGCATCCTGGCTTGTATCAAAAATAGTGTAGTTGGCAGGACTAGGGGAGTGTTCATCCCCCTGTACTCAGCACTGGGGGGGGCCACACCTTGAATACTGTTTTCAGTTTTGGACCCCTCACTACAAGAAAGACATTGAGGTGCTGGAGGGTGTTCAAAGGAGGGCAATGGAAGCTAGTGAAGGGTCTAGAGCACCAGTCTTATGAGATGCAGCTGAACAACCTGGGGTTGTTTAGCCTGGAAAAAAGGAGACTGAGGGGAGACCTTAACTCCCTCTATGACTACCTGAAAGGAGGTTGTAATGAAGTAGGTGAAAGCCTGTTCTCCCATGTAACAAGCAATAAGAGAAGAGGAAATGGCCTCACTTTGCACCAGGGGAGGTTTAGATAGCATATTAGGAAAAAAATTCTCCACAGAAATTACTGTAAAGCACTGGAACAGACTGCTCATGAAAGCTGTTGAGTCACTATCCTTGGAGCTATTTAGAAGAAATGTAGTTGTGGTGCTTAGGTATGTGGTTTAATGATGACCTGGAAGTACCAGGTTAATGGTTTGACTTGATGAACTTAAAGGTCTCT
>NW_008583477.1:76807-85971 GCF_000691845.1 Merops nubicus | reverse complement strand
GCGCGTTTCGTGCTGCACCACTGCGACTGGGGCGCGCTGGCCACGCTGTCCACGCAGGAGGGGCTGCGCGGCCACCCGTTCGCCAACATCTTCTCCCTCAGCGACGGGCCCCCCGGGCCGTTCGGCGGCAGCGGCGTCCCTTACCTGTACCTGACCGACATGGAGATCTCCGTGCAGGACCTGGAGGTGAGCGGGGGCGGCAGGGCGGAGTCTCGGCCACCGGTGCGTGCGAGCAGGTGTAAATAGCGACGCCAGTAAAGGAGCCGTGAGGCTTACACGTGTGCACGTTGCTAAGGCAGCGTCGTCTGTCTTGGTTGCCTGTCCTTCCTCATCTCGGTGGCGAGTGGCGGGTGGGATTTACTTTCTTTTGGCGGTTGGAATTCCTTTGCTAGGAGTCAGGGCTTACGCTGTCATTTCTGAAGGCAATGTAATGGTGCTAACTGCCTGTTCCGTGGATGCCGCCTCACGTGTGAACCCTGGGGACAATTACAAGCCCGTGAGTATTTAACAGTGAATAAGCGGTGCTGTCTCGTGTTGACACTCAATAGTCCTCCTGAGAACTTCCCGCCGATCATGGCCTGAAAAATTGCTAAGCAGCACTCGGGTAGAGGAAGTGGCTGAAGCTTCCAGAACTACAGAGCAGAGAAATGAGAATACTTAAACAGGAAGAATGTAACAAAAATTACCAAAAGGACTGGACAGTGGCAGTGTGGGACTTCAGCAAAGAGGTTTCCTACACAGGCAGGAAGAATAGCCATTAAATCCCTGGAGACTAGCACGCTGAAGCTCTGAGTGAGCCTGGCCTCAGATCTTTTGCTTGTCTGTGGTCAAGACAGAATTGGCTAAAACGTTAGGGAAATGCCTCCTTTACTAGAAAACTGTTTTGTTCTAGTAACTATTACAGTATTAGTAGAACAAGTGAACACAATAGTGGAAAATTTTCAGACTTTGTTTTACTGAAAATATTTTTTTTCCCTTTCATGTTTTAGTTTGCTACATTAAAATAGTTTAATTATGTATCTTAAGTAATGTAAAAAGCTTAGTTTATCTTGCACAGTATCTCCTTCTCCACTTCAACTACAGCCTTTTCTCTTCAGAATAACATAAAAATCATGGTATAAACCGCTAATGAACATTTTTTTTTTTTTCAGAAGCCTCCTCAGCAGATCCTTTTCTGCTGTTACAGGGCAGAAACATGTGACTACAGTAGTCACGTGTGAGGGAGCCTTCTGATAAGAGTTAGTGCTCAATAATCATGAGTCAGCTTTTTGGTAGTTAAGCAATTTCGCTGTTTGTCAGGTGGTTGCTCCGGTTTCTTCAGTTCAGTGACACTCTGTAGTGTTTAAGTGACTTTTGGAGGTTTCATTTTGAGATGAGCTCTTTTAATGAAATCTTTCTAAGCACATGAACTTCCTTTGCTGGAAGATAATGAACTTCAGTATGGCACTTTTGGCAGTAGGCAATCCTGTTTTGCACCAATATTTTTCAAGCTGTGTTCTCTAAATTCGTTTTAGAAAACCAGATGAATACAGATTCTTTAATTCTTCAAGTTAGGTGTCTTAAGTACTCAGAATTTTTTAAACCTAACTTTTAAAAATCACTTTAAACTTTAACAGAGCTGACCCGTTTGTAAGCAGCCAGGAGGGTTGTTTTGATGGGAGGTTGTTTGGGTTTTTTTTTGTTTAAATTTTATCAACAATCATGAAACTCAAACAGTTGCCTTTTCAATAATCCTTTGTCCTTCCATCAGAATTAACTTAATGAACTTCACTGTATGTCCTTGTCTTCTGTACTGTCCTGTATGTGTGTAAATAGAAATATATCATAATTTCAATGTGAAGTAGCTAGAGTGTATATTGAATTAAGAGTTTTAAGGAATGCCATTTTGTGAGGTTTGTATCTTATGCTAACAAACTCCAGCATGCTTCTAAACTGGCCTTTAAGCTTCAGAGTTCATCTAAGTAGACTGTCAGATATAGTCAGGAAAAGGTGATGACAGGTTTGTTCTTTTTACTAGTCATACTGAGCTGAATAAAGTTCCAAGAGCTGAAAACATGGTGGGTATGATGTTTTTCTTGCAAAAGAAAACATCTTATGTTTTAAACATCTCTTATTTTATTACTTGCATTTCAGGTCAATTCAAATGCTTCCTTAACTGTGTCTTTGGCACAGACTCCTTTCTGCAAGAAGCATGGATATGATCCCCAGAATCCCCTCTGTGCCCATATAATCTTCTGTGGGAGTATTGTGAAGGTAAGCAGCTGAAAGTTGACTGTTGTGGTGTAAACCCAGCTGTAGCGTGACACATATGCTTCCAAAACTTCACTGATGTAAATATTAACCCGAGCTATAAAGTTATAGGTATTACAGACAGAGAAAGTGTGCTGTATTACCTGGTGATGTTGCTGCCAGGGCAGTATTCTTTTGTGCACCAGTACTTTGGTGTTTCACAGGAGGAATTTAGAACTGCAGGTGTTATTCACTGAAGATCTTAATCTCATTATTGAGGATAGTGATTGAGTATGAGCAGTAATCATAATTGCTCTCTCTTACGTTATACTCTAAATTCTTGATGTTTTCACACCTCAGATATTTGTACACTACGTTCCAGCAATCCTTTAATTGCTTTCATGAGTTTCTCATTAATAATGGCAATTATTTTATTTAGGTTTTCTTGTACCATACCCAGAGCTTTCATTTGTTGATTTAACCCTTTAAACATTTGCAAATTGCATATGAAGAACGTTTCAGCTTCCCTTCTCTGTAGATTCTGTTACATCATTGTATTTGTGTATGTTTGCACACCTCTGAACATGGTTGGATCTGTTTGTGTTTGAGTGAGCAGGTGAAAAGGAGGTGAAATTACATGTGAAACATTGCATTACAATAATTCAGCAAGAATCCATATTTCGCTGTTTTGTGATTTGTTGAAAGATTTGTTCTTATGTTGATGACGTACGTTCCTCTTTCTGTCTTACTTTCAAAGCACCCTTTTGATTTAATACTAAAATCAGCTACCTTGGAATTTTTATCTGTCTCATGTACCGTTGCATACCGCACTGAAGGTGCACGGACTCTGCCACAGCAGTGAGTCCTTTGGGACAAGGCATGGCTAAACTGAAAAGAGCACACTACAGTCAGCAGTGTTTTTTTAGCTAAAATTTGTCTTTATATGACTGTGTGTTACTTTACCATTTTGCTGGTTATTTAGGTGAATGATTCAGAAGCAGGCTTAGCAAAAAAAGCATTGTTCAGTCGTCACCCTGAAATGGAAAGTTGGCCTAAGGATCATAACTGGTTTTTCGCCAAATTCAACATCACCAATATTTGGGTCCTTGACTACTTTGGTGGACTGAAAATTGTGACACCAGAAGAATATTACAGTGTCAAGCCTTAGTAAGTAATTAAGTTTTGCATGATTAACTCTTGTTACATTTAGAACCTGCAAAATTTCTTCTTATAATTAACTGCGTACTACCTGTCTTTGTTTTTTATGCACATATATTTTCCCTCAGTAGCCTACTGGATGCAGTGTCTGGAATCATGAGATATGTTTGAACAGGGGATTCACCCACTTAATATTAAGTATAGTATCTGTAGAACTGTCTGTGTTTAGCTGCATTTGTACCTCAGCTTAAATGCAGTTTCTTGGGAGGAAGGACTCCTATGGAGTGGGCACTGTCACTGACCTCTGAATTAATTGCAAGACAGGTTATGTTTGGTGTAATAGTTAAAAGTAGTGAGACTATTCAGCATTTATGAAGCTATATTGCAGCAATTTTAATTACAGCATTATTAATCGGTATTTTGAAAAAAAAGTTGCTTTTGAACCTGTCATTACGATAGTGAAGCATAGAGAAATTGTGTTTTATTTTCTACATAAAATGAAGTCTTTCAGATATGTTTTAGCTCAGTCAACACTTACTATTCAGTTTCACTCTTATTCTTATTCCTTGTAGGTAGAAGATCATCCCTGGTGATGCTGATATACAAATTAATTACTTCGTCTGTTTCATGAAAGGGTTTTTTTCTATGTATTGTAGAGTTGAATAATGGGAAAAAAAAGCAAACACTTTGCATTGTTAATGAACTCCTACAACCCTTCTGAAGCAAATGTAAATTCTCACTAACTAGCACTGCTTGCATCATGTTGGACTCTAAAACCTTTGTGTATAAGCCATAACTAAATTTTATTACTTGGATGTGATTCTGGAATGAAGTCTGTTTGTTGAATGCCGCAATTAAATAATATCTATTTGTGAGCAGCCTCCAATTTTATTTTTAATACCAGTTTAGTTTAGATCTTCATAGCAAAGTGCTACAGGGATGGCTCAGCTGACCATGGAAGGGGAAGCATTGTTTATATTACAACAGCAAATGATATGCTGAGTTCTCAAATTCTGTTAAGAATTTTCTTTACACGCTAATTTGCTCATTTGTTTGAGCCATTTTTCTGTTTTGCTATCTATATTGAATGCACTATAGAGTATGATGGTGTTTATGCAGAGTGTACATGCACCTCATGATAAGATCTTGGTAACTGTTCAGCTGGCAGTGGTTATATGCCCTGACTCTTTAACAAAAGTCAGGTGGTAACACTGTAAGTATCTGACTTAAGTATAAGAAGAGTAGTGGCTTGTAGATTCAATGAGTGTTGTAAAGGGTAAATATTTTCTCATTAGGATTCTGAAATCTCAAGCTTTGTTAGTCTGATCAAATGGCAATATATCAGCTTTTATTACCCTTGTCAGTAGAACAGCAGATTTTTTGTTTTAGAAGCTTTACACATCAATTTTGGGTTAGTAACCCAGAAGTGAGAAAGAAGCAATACAAATGATTTTTAACTTGTAGAGAATGTAAATTAGTGAAAGATGTCCATAATTGTCTGCTAGTCACACACAACCACAAGAAATAAATTAACACCTTTTTATATCCGCTCTCTCATCTCCCATGTGCTAAGTTCACAAATATCCAAAAGTGATTATGAACAATTCAGTTGATTTTACAATGAGCAAGTATTACCTAGTTAATAGATTAAAGAATAGGAGAATTTAGACTCCTTAGAGGCAGATCCATATATGGAATAGTGAAATTTGTCAAATCTACATATTAATGTCATTATTATACACTACTTTTATCAAATGCTGGAATGATTTGTGAAAGTATTTTTGACATAACTTACAAAGTTTTTGTTTTCTGCAAGGGGGGAAAAAAAGGTACTTCGTACTGTACCAAACTCATTCTGCTCTACTATTTGAAAATTAATTTAGGATCAGAAAAACTAAAATATGAAAAAATCTTTGAATGACTAACACTGGTATTCTTCCAATGTGAAACTGGGAAATATTTTTATTTAAGGCATGACAGTTGTGGAAACTCAAATGACCCTCTGGTATGGACTTGATCCTTAGCATGGGGACATCTGAATGCATTATGTGTCACTCCATAACTTCTGATGTGTGAGACTGGTGATGCTGGGCTTTTGTTAAAATTAAAATTTTTTTTGACAAGTGCGGTTGAGTGTTATTTATTGCATGTTTAAGAATATTTCTCTCTCACGCTCTTTCACATAAGCACCCTTTCTTCTGAGTTGTTGTTTTGTTGTCACTCTGAATTCTTTCATGCCTGCTACAATAAATGGTGAAACACCCCTATTACGCGTGGCTTTCCATTCTTGGATGAAATATGCATCTCTGTGTTTCACCGTCTGTTCTGTGTTTAATACTGTGAAATGGAATGTAAAATAATGAAAGGGGGCTTGTGAAAATGAATACGAGGAAGCCTTATTTGATTATTTCTTCTGGCTGGGGCTTCTCTGTTTCTAAATGACTGTGTCATCTCTTATGTGTTCAGCCATCCCCAGGAAAGCAGAGCTTCATCATGTGTTAATGGTTACTGGGGAAAACAAACACCATCACTCCTTTTTTCCCCAGCTTTTATTGCTGAGCATGATGTTCTGTGGTCTGAGATATCCCTTTGGTCAGCTGGGGCTGGTTGTCTCACCTGTGTCCTCTCCCAACTCCTTGTGCACCCCCAGCCTACTCCCTGGTGAGGCAGTGAGAAGCAAAAAAGGTCTTGATGTTGTGCAAACAATGACTAAAACATTGGTGTGTTATCAACACTTTTCATCACAGATTCAAAATACAGACCCAAACAAGCTATTATAAAAAAACCCCTGAAACACTCCATCCCAGAGAAAACCACCACAGCACCTTTAAAAGAATAACTTAGTTTGAGGGTTTGGTACAGGGTAGAGCTTGTTATGTTTCTGGTTGCCTTGTCAGATTTGATGTTTCCATTAGCAGAAATTCCCAAGTCTTCTGGTAGGGAGTTGAAGGATGCTTTTTTTTTGTTTGTTTGTTTTGCTTTTTTGTAACAATCTCCTTACATTTGAAATTTGAGAATGCCTCAGCCAAATGTTTCTTTTGGAAAGTATTGAACAACAGAGTGGTTAGACTACATATGCAGAGCTGGATTTGAGGATTAATCAGAGAAGAACTATCTGGAACTGTTGCATCTATGCCTCTCATGGAACACTTGAATGAAGATATTTTTGTCTGTAGAATTGGAATGTAAAGCAGACTAGGGTATCAATTGTACTAAACAGCTCTCTTTTTCTCCTTTAGTAATGGGTGTGTATATTAATGTCAGTAACTGAAGAAAGTCATCAGCTTTTGTTCCGTTTTCTTGCCTGCTTTTCATCTTCCTGTGCTCACCTTTGTTGTATTAGGCTTATTCAGAAATTCACTTGGGAGTGTTTTTCATTTTTACCTAATATTCGGAAGTCATATTGCAGCTTAGAATAGAAGCAGTTGAGTATAAGAAATTAATAGAGTTTTAATCAGTGATTCAGCATTTTGACTTCTGACTGTATATCCTCTACCATGCTCCAAGTGTCCGAGAGTATTCTAAATAGTAATGAAGTCACTCTCTGTACCCAGGAAGTGTCTCCATTCATAGATAACAATCTGAGACACAGGATAAACTTAGGCATCTCACTAACAGGGTGTTTGTTAGCTGGGAATATGACTAGAATAATACCAGCCTGTCTCCCTAATGATAGAGTTGTGTTTTTACTTTGTCTACTAATCTTGCTTATTGACATGCTTGTGATTCTACGTCTTGATTTTAAATTTATTTCTTATATTTTAATGTAAGACTTGTGCTCAGCAGATACTTGTGACATGCTACTGCATTATAGAATAGAGCTTATGTCTATCAGATATTAAGTTAATCCTTTATTCTGTTCTATCTGGAATTATTTTCTGAGCTATTTAATGTTGTATCTGTGATTTTCATAATAAAATAGAGTTAGGTCAATCAGAGTATTAGATTAATACAAAAACTATTAATCATTACTTAATGAATGAATTTGTTTTCAACAGGTTTTTCCTAAATAACAACACAGTGAATCGATTCAAACCCGAATAAACTGTTATATTGTCGTTGAACACAAGAGGGTGCAGTAGACTTACATTCAGGTTGATCGTTTACTATTTAAAACTGGGCATTGAATTCATCATAATTCAAAGATGCTGGAAAAGCATACGACAGGGGGCATGATTCTTTTCCTACAATGCTTTACATTATGAATGCTTTCCTCCAGAAACACAGTAGCCTGCTGGCTGCTAAAAAAGAAGCTTTCATCATTTTTTTGTGTTTTGTAATCATTTTGTGGTGATCAGAAGTAATGTGCATGAAAATGATTTAAAGGTTTTTAAATTAAGAAACTTTAGTAAAGGAAGTGGAGACAGGTATAGAATGCTTTGGAACAGCGACTGGGAGCAGCTACCTCCTGACTTGATGGTGTTTATGTCTCTCAGCACCTACTAACTATAAGAATCCAAGGTGAAGGTATTTTGTTAGCATGTTGATGTTTTGGCTTAGGTTTATTGTTAGCTGAACTAAACCACCTGATTCTGATAATTTCTAACAGCTAATTAATCTTGTTGGACTTGGATTGTTTGAATGTCTTCCAGGCCCTCTCCAGTGGTTTGGGCTACCTGTGCTGGAGGCCAGCCCTGACTGTCTGCTGAAGCAGAACTGGGAGAAGCCTGCTTTGCAGTTTCTCCTGTTTGCCTGGGGGCTGCATTGGAGCTCAGGCCCTTGCTGCTTGACTAGTCCCACTGACTTGACTTCAAACCTGCCTTGTTGTGGTTGACCCTCTTTGCTGCCAACTGACCTGCTTTTCTTGTCCCGGTACTGTGGGACAAGATACTGTGTATCTTGGTGGCAAGGCCACTACCCTGCTAATCTGCCAGCATCCTGCTTTAGTGGAAGAGCTGCCCCTTGATGCTCCCCAACAATTTTATTTTCCCTGCTGGAAAGCCCACTCTGTAAGCTTCTCATGCAAAACTCATGGAGATGCCCCCAAGGGTTTGTTTTTTTTTGCTTAAGAACTTCTATGTCTAAAGGCTTCTTCAGAGTTCCTGTGTTGAATATTATAGTGCTACAAGACTAGAGTGTAAGACTTACTTATTCTGGCTGTAGTGGTTAATGTTCTTCGTAGCTTGATTTTCTATGGAAACAAGGCTTAGATGACATGTTGTCTGGACATTTACTTTTGTGATTTGTGAAGGTTTTTTTATGCAGTTGAATTTATATTTGAAACTGGTGTCTGACCATGGAGCCACAAAGCTACTATATATGTCATGACAGTTGGGAGCTTGAGAGAGGAAACAAAATCCAGTTCACGTGTATTAAAGTTACCAAAGTTGCGTATTTTAAAAACTTAAGTTTTGTTAATTGTGTTGGCTTGCAGGGCTGCCTGGAGTCTTCTGGTTGACTGAGACCAGGTATACAGTTAGTATCTGAAGTGGTGGAATTTTATGTAACTTAGTGAAATTTTTCTTTTTACACAAGGAACCTGATATCTGTAGTGATTGTTTTGAATTATTTTTTTCTCTAGCTCTTCATATCCTAGATTGAAAAGCATTAACAATTCCTCATTACTCTTTGCTTCTGATTCCTGCAGCTCTTAAGCTTACTTTTGCAAATAATTTCTCCAGTTTAAATTGACGCATTTATGGCAGTAGATCTAATAACTGCTGTAGGTCTTGCTGAGAGACTAGAGTGTCTCCCTTGAGCTCAGTAGCCAGTGTACTCATAGAGGTCTACAACTATTTCATATTATTTTGGCTACAGCCACTGTTGTAAGGTTGTAA
>NW_008583477.1:75967-76776 GCF_000691845.1 Merops nubicus | reverse complement strand
TTTTCCTCTCCCCCCCCCCCCCCCCCCTTATCTCTAAAAGTGTTAATAAATACCAGTTTGCAGGATTCATGTAAAATACTTGTAAATGATCTCTGTATCTTTAGATGGGAGGAATGCTTTTTTGAAAACAAGATGACTACTGGTTGCTACAGAGTAACTTGGCAAAGGCACGCAGAGGGTATGTGTATTTCTATAGTGTTTTATGCCAGTGGAACCTAGTAAACATCACCCAGTATTGAAAAGTAACTCTTATTAGATTGAAATAAAGCAATTGTTTACAGGTAAGAAATAGAGAAATAATTGCACAAAACCTGTAGTATATGATTGTCAGAACATAGTTGTTTCCTGTTGTTACTTAGCCAAAAACTGTTGCCTAATCAAGCATGAGTTGGATTTTTGATTTGTTTTAAATGCTTAAATGAATTTCAGTTCATTTAATTAAGTTTTCCCCAGATAAGCATTTGATAAATGCAGAATAGGTATGGGTTAGGGGTGAACAGGGAAAGAAAATAAAAGAAATGGAGATACTTGTCACACATCTGGCTTGAGAATACTTTTATATTCATTAAAGACGTAACCTTTGTGATCAGTTATAGTCTGTACAGCCATGCAATAAAACACTGAAGGTGGTCTGTAATTGAAAACAGCATTTCTAGAATCTGTGTTTAGTGGTGAAGTTCCAGAATTTTTCTGCCTTTGTTTTAAGGTAATTGGGAAAATTCACCTGCAGTTGACAGGTGAAAATGTTAATGATGTAAGAGAAAGTAGCTTGACTAGCCTAAAGAAAAAGAAGCATTGTGCTTCCTGCT
>NW_008583477.1:55821-75936 GCF_000691845.1 Merops nubicus | reverse complement strand
ATGTGACAGAAGCAGTGGTCTTGCCAGTGCATTAAAGAAAACCCCACATACACACTCACAAAAGGCAAACGAAACCCACATCAATCCAGTGCAGAACATAAAAGGCTTTACAGGTAAGGAAAAAACTGGACAGTAGAGATTTAGTAGTCTCAAAATTGAGTATTCAGAGGTGTTTTTTTTTAAACTTTGTATTAATATCTCCTTTATATGTTTCCAAAACTTAGGTTGCATGGAAAATTTAAAGACTATACCAGGAACAGGGAACTGCTAGTCACAAAAAAGTCCAAAATAATGAATAGGAATTAATTCGTACACTGCATCAGGGCCTGCTTATCATCTCTCACAGGACATGTACACTCATGGTACTGCACAGGTGTCTGGCTTATTTTTTTCCTATTGGATGTGGCAGGATTTCTATTAGCACAATGCAGCTGCAAGGAGTAGCAACAGTCAAAGAGGTATTTTTCTTGGAAAAGTATTATTTTTACGTGCAGAGGGGAGCAGTCGTAACGAGACCTTCTCTAATCTCCCTGTTGGAAGCTGCAAAGCTCTGTATTTCAAGCTCTCCACTTGCAATGCTGGCAACAGTGCAAGGGAAGAGACTAATCCTCTTGGAATGGAGCTATTATCACTAAATAAGTATTAATTGCTGCATTCCAGAGGGATTAGCACTGTTGAAAACAATTACAGCAAAGCTAAGCTTCACTGTAAGGCACTACAGTGCATTGAAATGCAGTGAAGCAATGTAGGACTGTCAGTCCACAACGCTTTCTGAGTGAAAATTGTGGGCTTACACACTGTAAACAGCATATTTTTCAGAGTATTGAGTCTACTGCATGAATGACATGCCTTGATGGGGCTACAGCTTGCTCACCAGAGAAAATTGTTGCTTATTTAACACCTATTATCTTTGTGTGAAGATCTCCAAAAATTACTTTAATACTTGTTGAGATCTGGCACTACAGCTGTCACTCCCTGCTGGATCAGGGGCAAGACTCTGCAGTCTGTCTGGATTCTCCCATTGCTAAAGTTGGCCAGCTCCTCCATCAGGTGATGTAGGATTTAATTTTGCCTGCAAGTACTAACTGTATCTAATAGGCTTAGGAGAACTTTTGATAGCTGACCTGTTCTCAGTCACAGCAGTCTGCGGGGATGATTACAGGCAAGTTCTCTGTGGTAGCAGTACATGAGCCAGAGGGCAGTGTGTAGTTATTTTTTATAAACCTCAGCTTGACTGTGGTGTGGGTTTGCTTTTTTAGTTTTCGTTTATTTCCTGTTAAAACTGCAAACCCTGCTTTTTTTTTTTTTTTTTTTTTTTTTTTTTTTGTGTTTGGTTGTTTTGGTTTTTTTTTTTTGTAGAGCAGTGAAAGCATTAGCAGTAAGCATGAAAAGGGATGCTTCAGGGAATGAATCAGCCCCTTGCATTAGAGCTGTTCCAGGACTTCATGATTTCATGTGTCCAAAGAATGGTGTATTGATGCACAGAACCCATTGAATGCATACCTTCTCTGTTTTATGAAAGGTGTTATCCTTACTGGTAATGAGCTGCACCTTAACCAGCATTAAATACAACAGAGTTCCACTTGGGGACCACTCCCAATTCCCTGACCCATTCTGTTTCAGGAAGTATAGATCAAATCTTGCAGTGTTTCCAGTGCAGGTAGTTCTTGAAATGCACTTTCCTCCACTCGTATGATTAGATAAAAAGTCAAGTTTAGCTGAGAGCTTTTCTTAACCCAGCAGGGAGGGTTTTATGTCTCCAGTGTGGCCTTGTCTGTATTGAGAAAAATAGCTGCTGGTACAGCTCAACTAGCGTTTGCATTCAGTTCAAGTCCAGCGTTAACAAAGTTCTTATGATCTGTCAAGTGAGTAAACTGAAACATCAGTATGGTTTAAACTTGGTAAAAATGCACATATGAGATCGCCTAATGCACAACACAGGCAGTTGTCAAAATTTTTACTGTGCTCTGTAGTTCCTAGAGATGCAAAGACCAAACATGCTGAAAAGAAGGTGAGATTCTAAGCAAATCATTCTTCATTGTGTAATTGCAAGCTGTACAAACACAGAAAAGCTTTTTCCTAGAGAAGACACTACTTCCTGTTTATCTTTTTCTGTACTCCTTGACTGCATGTGATTTGCATCTCCTATGCTGTGCTTGTTGTGAGAATAACTCATAATACAAGTATGATTGCTCTTTTGTATATTTCCATTGTATTTAGATTACAATGGTAAGCTTGCCATGTTTCAAAAGCTGAGGGATGAGGAGGAGAGAATTTCTAGGGACACTATCATGCAAAGCTTTTTTCTGACTCTAACCACACTTCTAAATGAAGTCCATGTACTCTATTTCTCTGACCTTTCCCTATCTAGATACCGAAACTGTGGCCCAACTGCTGTTATCCCAGTGTGCTTACTCTTGCCATTAATCTCCCTTTCTTATGCAGCTCCTCATTCATTTTCCTTACCTCTGGCCTCAACTCTCTATTCAAAGTGATAATTTGCTGGCTTTCTGCCAGAGGCAGAAGCTATGATCAATAACAGGAGGAGACAAGGGTCAGCATAACAATGATGAGTAGTGCCATTTGCTCCTCTGAAAATACTGTTACCCAAAAATGTCAATAACTGGTGTGACATTATTTTAGCTTTTGGATAAGGCATGAGTGAGATTTAGGCAGCCCACAGTGGGAGCAAGGGTCTTTTTCCTCTGAGTGATTCCTTATTTCAGCCAATCTCCTGTTACACAGGAAAGTGGACAGAAAGGGCTTTATCCAGCTCACAATGGAATATAGGCTGTGTATGTGAGCATGGCCATTTCTGGGACTAATGATGCCTCTTTTGGGTTCAATGCATGGCAGCTCTCATGGGCTGTGCTTTGCCTTCTGCCTGGTGGTGACTAGGACCCCATCTCCAGCCTGCCCTTACAGGTTTTGGGGTAGAAGAATCACAAAGGACACCCTCAGAATGGCATGCTTTGGGCACTGGAGTAATACTACTGTCTAATAATGTCGGTATCGGCTGGCACAATATATAATAATCATTAAATAAAAGGATAATACTGTTTTATCAATGTATTTGCCTTCATTAATCCTGACATTAAGGTGACAAATTTCTTGTTCTCCTTCTTCCAAGAACTTCAACTTACTTTACTTTCAAAAGACTATAAATCCTTACATCCTTTATATAATCCTTATATAAACAATAACTCTCATCCCTGCCAGTTGTCTTCATACTATTGGGAAATAGTTATTACTAATCCTGTACGTGCTGGGTATGCACATTCATCTTTCTTTTTCTTTTCTGAAAGTTAGAAAAAAAAGAAATTACTCATTGAGTATTTGTGCTTCCTCCCAGCCTAAATTCTGATTCTAAAGTACATTAATAGTATTACTGTTGTTGTTACTTAGCAATCTCCTGTTGAGCCAATTGTATTTTGGGGGGGGGAGGCTGAATTTTAGGCTCTAAGGTTCACCTAGGTAATGTTTTCAAGCTTTTCTAATTCACAGTTGTCTAAAATGTACTTTCTATTTCTGTTAAGTAAAGTGAATATTTTTATTTATTCAGATTTGAAAGGAGCACAATAATATGAGATTTCTTACAAAGTGAGAGTTGGCACCACTGTATCTATTGGCATGATTTTCACATAAATGCCCTAATGCTTTGCAGGAGAAACTACTTTTGTCTAACACCTCCTTCTCAGGAAGATTTTTCTAAAAATCCGGATTTCACCTTTCTTAATTTCATTCCATTATGCTGGGTTTCTTCTCTCCCCATTGCCCTAAATGAATCTTGTTATTAGCTGCTGCTTTTCCTTAATAATAATAGTAATCTAAAAAATGAAATTAAAAGTGTTGAGGAGGAATTATCCCTAACCACACCTTGACTCCCCCCTTGCTTTTTTTATCATGCATTTAAAAGTTCTGTGGTGGTTGGTTTGGGTTTTGTTTCTTTGTTTTTAATGAAGAAAACCAATGCATCAAAAAAAACAACTCTGAAACCAAACAACTTCCAGGTGTGCCTGATTCCTCTTTCTCTTTGAGTTCTAGTGCCTTGTTTTCCATGTCTCCTTTAAGACTTAATTTCTTTATCTGTAAAAGTTTAACTACTCATACTTTAGTAAGACTAATTTGAAAATCATGCTGATGTCCTCAGGTAAAAGTATAATGAAATTATTTAATATGGTTAATAAAAATCAGTTGCTTTTGTTTTTCCAGCTCATAGTGTGAAGTATTCTTCTGAGTGACATTTACTGGGTTACTGCTTAAGCATGCTTATTCTGTTGCCTGTGTGGTTATCCACCGCTGCCTACGAAGCGGTGCTTTAATACCACCTGATTTGATCACTCGCTTGGCTTTATAAGGAAACAAGAGTTGTGATTCTCCTGGCTCAGCCTGCTGCTCACCACTATCCCAACCACTTTGATTGGGGGGGGTCAACATCAATTCAGCTAAACAAAGGAGGCTCAAAGATAACCTGTTCCTATTCGTGGTTTTGTGTAGCTAGCTGCAGCCATCTTCTTAGTCCCCTCAGATCTGCAGAAAAACTAGGGCATTTTCACTTTCGCATTGGGTGGTTGGGTTAGTCAGTCAACGCATAACACGTGCTACGTAGGGATGTGTGCCCAGCCATCTGGCCCCACAGAGGCAGGCATGGGAGAGCCAAGGGGGTGGCAGGGGCCTGGTGTAATGTGGGAGCCGCTGCACTCATCATGCTAGATGAAGATGATGGACCTGTGAGAAACCAGGCTTTGCTAGCATGGCTGCTGGGCAGACCTGCTTGGTTTTGTGTCACTCTGAGGACCATGCTGACAGATGAGCAACAAATGTGAGACTGAAAAATCTTGTTAGTTCCCACATGGCAGCTGCCTTCAAACCAGTCATCCTGATCCTAGGGTGCACCAGTTTGCCTCAGGATCTGTTGCCGGAAGACAGCTTCAAGAAGCAAAAAAGGTTGAATCCTGTGGCCGGCTCCATAGGTAGGAGTGGCATGCATAGCTGGAGGCTGCTGTGCTTTCTGTTTCAAACTGAGTGAGGAGGAGATGCACACTGTGCTCTCCCACAGAGATGACACAGGGTCTCCTCCCTACAGGCTGCAGTGGTTTGGAGAAAAAAATAGTTCTAAATACAAAATGTGGTGTGTTCACATCAAAAGGTATCTTCATTTCATAGACAGGCGCAACTGAAATGAGCCAGGCAGGGGCAGCTGTGTGGGTGTTTTATGTCCTTTGGACACTGCAATGAGGGGCAGAGTCCAGCTCTCTCTGATGCTGGCTGCTCTGTAGCCCTGAGGGTACAGCTGTTTTCAGGTGGTCATGGCAAGGCCGTATGTCAAGTAGATATAAAAATGAACTTAGTATATTTACCAGTTTAGTCAGCTACTTGTTCAAGAATGACTAAACTTGGAATTTTGAACTTCTATCTATGCCATACAGCAGACTGGGCATAGTTCCCTAGTATCCAGTTTGAAGTCAGGCCAGACTGATACCAGATATGCTTTCTAAGCCCCTTGCAGAGATCAACAGCTGCCTGCTGGGATGATCTGGGAAACATCAGACAAACTGAAAAAAGCTCCACCAAAAAACATCTTGTAAAGAGGAAAAAAAAAATACAAAAGGAAGCCCCAAACGTCAATACCAAGAATGTAAACCTCAGACCTCAGAGGCTGCCTGGCTGCGAGGCAGAGGAAGGCGCATGTTTCAGTGCTGCTGCTGGCAGGTGGACTCCAAAAGCCCTCGTAGGGGGTGAGCTTCCTGCAGGCCTGGCAGACGAACACAGCCTGTGGAGGTGCCTCTTCTCATCACCCCGTGGCCTCCCGCTCCCCAGCACTGCACAGGCAAGCAAGATGAAGTGGAGGAGGATTGTGATCTTTGCCATCTTGCGGGCACAGCTCCCAGTGACAGGTAAGGCAGGCTTTTATTTTACAAGGAGCTATTTTAAAGCTCTTTCGAGGAAAGGGCACGATGTTTCTGTGGTAGGTTCCCCACCATTTTGGTAGGAGGTTATCCGCAAGAGGACCTCAACCACTTCTGTCCTCCTAATCATGGCGGGAATCATGGCTACCTGTGAATGGGGCAGCAGGACTCATTGTGATGAACTACCCTTCGATAAAGAGACCTTCCTGGAGGGCTGGGATGAGAAGATGAGGACAGCCCTTGCTGTCGGTGCAGCCTTCTCTTCTCCTGCCAGAGCAACTGCCACAGCTGCACAACTCACCATTAAATAGGGCACTCAGCCCTCACCTGGCTGGCTTTCCTTGGTTAGAAGGAGAAATTTGGTACAGTAATAAAAAACATAGTCGCTTGCAGTAATCTGCACAAAAGAGGCTTTTAATTTAGTTAGGTAAAGGCATTTTGGGTGGGTGGTTAGCAGTAAACAGCGTACCCAGCAGGCTGGAAACAGAGGTGTGGGTGATGAGAAAAAGGGTAGAGTCCTTCTTTTCGTGTCTATGCATTCATTCTTGTCTCCACAACACATAGCATGAAATCAAGTAATTTTTATTTTCATATATTTACTCATGGTCATGTATACGCTGTCCTTATTTTGGCAGAAAATGAAGCAACTTTGGTAGGCGCAGATCTTCAAAAGTCACATTGATTTTGGGAGAGAGGAATGTACTTCTTAGTAGTTCAACAGAGCAACAAAATTTACACCTTGAGAAGGCCTCAGCTGAGAAGTTAGCCAATACTAGTAGGTCACTTTTGAGTATGTATTAAAGTAAAATCCCCTGGAAGAGTTTCCTCACAAAGTGTACACCTTGAGTGTACTTCACAAACACATCATCCTTACACTGAAGAGCTTTGGCAACTGCCACAGACTTCTTATTTAAAAGTTTTCTGGGGATTAGAGAAGGGATTCACAGCCACTTGCTAAACACTCTGGGATGAGTTCCAGTAAATTGTGGAGGTTGTGTTTCGGGACGATTTTAAGCAGAGTCGTATGCTCTGTGGTAGGTATGCCCTCTGTTCATCCTCTGTTCAAACCCTGGGGTCTCTGTCCCCTTCTGAGTGTTGTTATACTATACTTAAGTATAATCCTTCTGGTACTTATACTTTTGTACATTGTTTTCTATCCATAGATTTGCGTGGGGATGCAAAGGTATAGAAATTACTTTAGGTCAAAATGTGTCTGCAAAAAATCTTTTTGCATTTTCTCATTTTACTCTGCCACAGTTCAGGCTCCTATTTGTACATTTTTAGCAGAAAACTTTTACTGAAAAACATGTAGTACAATTGGCATGTGAGTAAAGCTAGTCCTCTGGTGCAGAGCTCCTAGGCGTATTCACACTCAAAAAGAATACATGGGACCAGATATTCTACAGGCTACTGTTGCCATTGATTTGGAGATGGTTGGCAGTGGACTTAAGTGGAAGTAGATTTGATGGGATACCTGCAATAGTTTGAGTAATAGTAGTATTTAGCTTAAGAGTATAGGTAGAATAGAGGAAATGTAGCACAAAACTTGGATTGTTGCTACATTATTGATACAAAGTACACAGTAACAAAAATGTAAGATCACCATTAGTTTAGTTCAAAGATGAGACCGAATAGGCAGGTTTTTCAACTCAGAGCTATGAACAAAAGCAAACACCTGCTGCTGCCCGGAGTTTTATCAAGCCTTCCTAGAGTGAACTTTTTTTTTCCCACAAAACAAGTTCAGAGTGGAAAGGGCTACATACCACCTTATAGTGAATTTGTTCCACTTCATTATAATGCATTTTGTACTTATTCTTCAAATGGTCAACTGAAAGATTCTACCAACACTTAGGCTAATGAACTTGCAAAGCCTTTCCTTTTGATCTTTTGAGTACTGAAGTAAATGTCAGACAGAAGAAAAAATTGTTTTAAAATAAGTCATTCTGGAGATGGGCCACAAATTCTGATGCAGGTTTTGAACTCTTGATATCAGACCTCAAATTTCAGAATTCTTGAATTTAGCCTTTGAGCAATTACGGAGGGAAGCCATATCATATACACATTTAGTTTTCTGTGTTTTCTCCTTCAAAGATACAAAGTGTAATCTAGAAGTGTAGCTGAGGTCCTCTACAACCTCTTTGTGAAAAAGTGCATAAGAATAATTAACTTGAATTTCTGTGAAGATGATTTTATAGTCACATTGTTCATTGAGATGTAAGAATATTAAGAGACTTCTACCCATATATTACATTTTAAATGTCAAAACTCTTCATATGACTTACAGAGCTTTTAGTCTGAAATATAATAGGCTTCAATAACAACAGAACAGTACTGTGGACAATATTGTAGAATTGGTCCTTTTTTTATAAGTCTGATGAGATGACTCTTTGATTTGTACAAATATACAACACACACATATATATAAATATATGCATGACCCTTCCCTGTTCTTCACTTCACAAAACACTTTTCTCAGAGTCATATGCTAAACAGAAGTGGACAATGTCCTGATTTTTTTTTTTGCCAGCTCTGTGGAAACTAAAACGTCACCTTCTGACAGATATTAGTTCCACAGGTTATTTCACAGTATTTTGCTGCTCTGCATAACTGTTTTTTTCTGCCCATTTGGCATCATGATGCTAGAAGCCCTGTTTTAATCAGTTCATACACAAGAAGATAAAATGGACAGGTAATGGGTCTTAGGGTTCATTTGTTCCTTCCTTTTCATCGGATGACTTAGCAGGTCTGCAAACTACAAGATTCGTAAACAAGAATCTTGTTGTTTGCAACTAATCTAAAGTTGTTTGCAAGTCTATCTAGGAAATCCAAACTAGTAAATACAGGACGTTTTGACTAACATCCCCACATTCTTATGCACTGTCTTAATTTCTCCTTGCTGGATTCTTGTTACACCTAGGGAGGAAAAAAGCAAGGCTTATTTTTACTTTTATTTCCTTTTTCTTCTGCCTGTTCACAATGATACATTAATAGTTCATAGAAAAAAAAAAAACGTGAACTGGCACGTTAGTGAAAAGGGACATTTGCTGAGCACTTGCAGTGCTATATTCAGTTCTCCAATGCTTATTATAGAGCAAGTGCTTTATATCTGAACCCTTCCAAGCAAAATTCTTAATGAGTGAAGTAACAAGTATGTAGTTGTATTCCTTGTGTTTTTTTTCATGTACACTATATGGGAAGGATATAGAAAATAGAGAAAGCTATCTGAAAATATATTTATATTTCTCCTGTTTTAGTGTGTCCTTTTTAAGCAAGACTATGTAGATAAGAAACCAAAGTGGGAGAAAAATAGGAGGTTCTCTAGCAACTTAAAATGGATGAAGACTTGATTTATGAATGAATGTTCATGTGAGGAATGTTTTTGACAGTTGTTTTCCATTACTCACACGAACTTGAATTGTGACTAGAACAGTGAGTAAACCCATAAGCAAGGATAAAAGATACATATAAAAATAAATTGTTTCCTAACTATCTCCAAACTGTAAATAAAAATACTTGTTTGCACAATTGCAGATAACCATTGAATCCCCCTTCTCTCCTCCAATTCATTACATATTTGAATGTCTATATTGTATGTGGAACTGTAAGATGCATCAGCTATTTCAGCACCATAATAGAACACATTTTTATGGTGGCATGAATGGAAGATAAAGCTTCTTAAAAATACTTAAAATATCCTGTTAAAGCTATCTGCTTATTCTGTGTGCATGTGTACTTGTAAGTGTATTGTTGATTTTCACTGTTCTACTGATACAGCTTCGGTCAATAGCTAACTTTAAATTTCACCACTGTTTCTTTTTAGCATTAAGAAAACAATTTATGCTGTTCCAGAGTCTGTGGGAAGCTGAAATTTTGCAATTTTTTTCTGATTTGCACTGTTGTATAATGTAATATTTTGACACTAGGTTTGAATACTTTTTTTTAATTCAGTTCTGCTCCTTTAAAAAATACGTAGTATTTTTAACTTTTAAAATATGACAGTCCAACTCAGATTTTTTCCAGAAAAGCCAAGAAGGCATTTAACTCCACTTTCTCCTGTGCAACTAATTGATAACGTAATATATAACAGATAAAATATACAGGCAAATAAAAAGCTTAGTTTGCAGTACTTCAGTCTACTCAAATGCACAGATCTCAGGAGACAGTGGAAGTGCATCTATTTAGCCACACACAATGGATATATCCATCTTTGAAAGTCAGACTTACTGATATGCAGTTTTGTCAGCCCTTTGATAATTTAGCTAGTAAAAATAGAAGTGAAAACAGCTAGCTGCTAAGCCTCAGAGACACGCATTGGTGTCTATGCAAGTTCTGTTTAAAGGACAGAAGCCATCTGTTTTTGAGCCATATAGATCAGAAATATTTGAATCCCAATAAGTTTCCAAGGAATAAACCATCAACCTTTGAAAGCCCCTATGTATCTTGTTTTCAATATTTTGTTATATGTCTGTCAAACCTCATGAGATGAAGAACAGCAAGTATGGAGCTTTCCATCTCCACATACTACTGGTACGTAAGAGTATGGTTCTTCTGGAAAACAGGTTGCAGAACCTGATGAATTACTTGTATTATTTGACCTATTTTTTTCATGGAATGTTATTGTAGTGAAAATTTCATTTATACCCTGGCTTTGAGCAGAAGAATTTTTTTTTAATTTGTTATATTTTTAAGTGAAGGAGAAGCCATAATGATAACACAATGCTTTGAAAGCTCAGATAATACAGAGGTGAAGTATATACCAAATTAGAATTTGTTGGGAGCTGACAAGGGGAAAAAGATTAGAAATTTTTCAACAAATGATAGCATAAACTGTAGTAGGACACACTAAGTCTAGGAGGTGGCTAGTTGTCAACACTTGTGGTTTTTTTTTTTTTAAGTAATATCACCATATATGACTTACTTAAAATTCAAGCTGTTGTCTTAGGTGAAGATCTTAACCTTCACCATAAATAAACTTTTTTAGTTTCCTAGTCAAGTTTTCTAGCTTGTACCTCTGAAAATGCAAGCCTACGTGGCTCCAGAAGTATATATCTTGTCACTTATAATTGTTTTTTGATTTTTGTTTTGTGGTTTTAATTTATTTTTTTTTGGTTGGTTGGTTGGTTTTTTTTTTTTGGTGGTTGTTTTGTTTGTTGTTTGTCTGTTTGTTTGTTTGTTTGTTTTAAGGCAATTACTGTTTGGGAGGGTGATAGGCCAGCATGGATCATGCATCACGATTCTGCAATGCTTGCAGTTGCAAAGTGCTGAAAACACTTTCCTGGTCAAAAGAAAAAAAGTATTTAATATTTAGAACTGGAGAACACTTAAAGAGGAGCTTTCCTAAGAGTCCCAGAATTTGAATAATAAAAATTATTTAACAAATTTTATTATTTTTTTTCTAATGCGATAAGATGCAATATCCAGGGAATTAGTGAGGGAATACTAATTTGGCTGGTGTTTTATAGTAGTTGTACATTTGCCATTGGTTAAAAGAAAGAGCTATGTGACTAAAAAACCCTTTTTCTGTTGTTTATCCGAATTTTATAATCGGTTTGTTCCAATGAGGAGCATGGGTGTTCTGCATTCACTTCACTTAGAATGTTGCCATCATCGGCATGACAGCCCAACCTGATATAAACACAGCCAAATATTTCTAGAAATGCTTCCCAAATATTTAATGTGTAAATATGTACTGTAAATTCAATGTAATTCACCATGGTGTATATCTCCTCACAAAGCAAACTAAGGCTCAGGAGGGGCAAAATGGAAAAATGCCCTGTTGGTAGCTATTAGATGGGTGAGAACAAGCCCTCATTAACTTGCATAGATCCTGCAAGTGGATCAATATTCTTTGGGCAGGCATCTTTATATAGCTGGGCCTGAACTAATTGGGCACTTTGTTTGCAAAACATTTATTTTGGATTAGTTAATATAGAAATTCAGCTTGATCTGAAAATTACCATACGATAATTTATTACTTATTGGATCAACTTGAAGCAAGAGTTTTGGTAGAGTGTGAAAATGTCACTATTTAAATACTATTGGCAAGTATCATTTCAGTAAAAGAGATTGACTGCAGAACTTAGATACTTCACATTCCTAGTTATCAAATGTTTGTTTTGTCATTCAGAAATAGCTTAATGGTTTGAATGACGTCTTTAAAAGTATACATAAAATGTATTCCTGGGATGGGACCTTACAGCTCACAATTAATACATCAGAATCTTGAATCTTTGCAAAGAAAAATTTTGACTTGTATCATATTATACATGATAGCTGTGTAATTACTATAATATTAGATAATTTTTTTTGGTCACGTGTCAGCAAGCTTCAGTCAGAGAACACATCAAATCTTTGGTGGGAGAAGACACTTCTGTGTTCAATGGTTATGTGGTGTTGTAATTGACAATGCTTCCCATCCAGCCATGTAAAACCAACTGCAAGAAAGAAATCTTAACAGAATTAGGTATTGTCATCTCCCTTTCTTTCTCTCTCCATGATGCAAATTTCCACAGTAGCGTCACTTTGGGCTTCTGTTTAAGTAAGGTAATTTCAGCGGCAATTTGTGCAATCATACAGGTACATTTCTGAAGACTGCAAAAGTAGAATAAAGTCTTGCAAGTTGTGTTAAGAGTTGTATTCTGAAGGAAGGAAGACAGTATACAGAGAGAGAAATATATATAATTGGTATCTTGTAAAAAAAGTCTACCTAAACTAAAGACAGTTTCTAAGAAGAAAAGAATTCCGTGAATTACTCGGAGTATAGCTGCCCTGTTCATAAAATGTCTTGTAGCAAATAAGTTTCTTTTGATAATTTTTAAAAGAACGTTATTTCGGTTCTACCGATTTCTTCCTAACAAGTTGCTTCTAATTTTCAGAATTCATTTGCTATTTTATTTTATGCTTTATTACCTAAAGGTATGATACCTGACTTAGTGTCCACAGGTGAATTAAATTTTTAAGTCTTAATCTTTTATAGACTAGAACCTGTTAAAGGAGTTCGTAATAGAATACTTTCAGGAGAGGTGTATGAGAGTGGTGGTGTATGAAGTAGTGTAAGTATGTGTTTTTCTGTTAAGATTTTTTTTTTTTATGATACCTTTTCATTTTCACATTTGTCAGGAAATGCAAAAAATCTTGCTATTAATTGGTTGAGCACTTACTAGTCTGTTGGAATTTGAAGAGTTACAAATGCAACACAGCCAGCATACTCCATGTGATACGTAACTGACTTTGGAGGCTTATATTAGTGATAGATTTGAGCTCATGCTTGTTTGTTATCTGCAATTTTTTCTCCTCATTTACCTGCAATGTGCTCTTTGTTAGTAATGAACTTCTGGTTCTTTCAGACACTCTCTGGACGTGTCAGTTCTTTGCGTAAGTTTTGCTGAGGGATCACTCTGATTAAAAAAATATAAGAATTAAGTCTTTGTCGATGATAAGCATAAAGAGAATTGGGGAAAACAAATGAGATAAGCTAGCCATATTCAACAATCATATTCTGATTTCCTTTTTCCTGAGAAGGAAAGGGAGCAATACCTTGTCACAAGTTGCCTGATTTTTAACTTCTTGGAACTATTGATCTTTTAAATGTAAAACTGAGCATGTATGTATTATGAGCGTGACTATACTTGGTGGACCAGGGAAGATAAGTAAGGTTAGCCCACCTAGATTTCAAGCAGAAAGTCAAACACCATTCCAGTTACTTTAAGGAATGAGCATCTAATACTTGCCACAAAGTCTTTCTGGAATCTAGCTTCTCAAAATAAGCATCTAAAACGGAAAGAGGGGGAAAAAAAATCTCTAAATCTCTTTCAATAAAATTAGATTTAATTGTGCTTTCAGTAGGACCCATTCTCACTTCTATTTGAGTAGGGAGTAGTTCTTCTGATGAAGACTGCTTGTAACTTCAAAATTATGTTCTATCCTCAAAATTTTGAAAGTAACTGCAGGTCTTAAAGTTAAACATACAGGGTTCATTACTTTACTTTTTTTCCTGAGGACGGCTTTTGGTCTCATATCCAAGTGTTTCTCCTTTACTTGAATGTTAAAGGAGCAGGATTCTTTCACAAAATTACTTCTCTATAGAAGGAGCAGCTTTAATTTACCTTGTTTTATCTCTTAAAATTCAGGTGTCTCTAGTGTCAATGTGAATTAGGCAGAACTGGAATCTTCTTTGCTTGCCTATTCATGTAGCTAAATGAATCTCTCTTCTTCTAATAACTCAGATGTTATTTTACTGCTTGCTTCAAAACCAGCAGCACTATGATGCCTTGGTTGCTGCTGTTAGCTATGTCTCTTCTGACGGAAAAGCAGCAGAAGATTTTCAGGCCTGAGACAAATTTTCTTTTTTTTTTATAACTCTCTTAAAGAAGTTACACATATGAACCTTCAACCCTATCTTACTGTAACATCTTTTCCAAGGTGTTTTTATCTGATTTTATCTTTCTCAGCTGCAAAGAAGTAGCTAACAGGTCTGCCCCCTTTCTCTCTTGCTCTTCTTTTTATATCTTGGGCCAAATGGCTATTTGTTAGACGTGATGGATTTAGTAGAATGAATATCAGGTTAAAAATAGAGTTTGAAGGGAAGCAACTTTCTGCAAAACTTTGCGAGACATTAATTTTTGTTTTTTCTTCCCCTTGTTTTCCACTGGGGTAAACCAAATCCTTCAAAAGTGTTTTTATGAGACATCAAACAAAATCTGTGAACAATTAGTGTCCTGTGTTTGGGAAGAGGGAAACCCAGATTCAACTCTTTATCTGTCTGACTCAGAGCAGGAGCTTGAGTGGGACTCCCGTGTGCTCAGCCATTTGAGACACATTCACTGGTTTTGATGAAAAATTCTAATGAGAGCCTAGAAACATTCCCCAGTCAATGTGCCATCATAATTTGTACTGGGAGCATTTCTGGTGAACTGAATAAAACCTATGGAAAAAAAAAAAAAACAACTCAACTTCAGCTGTATTGTTTTATAGTTGGTTTAATCCTTTGCAGTAAATTGAGTTAACAGAGTACATATATCTAAGAGTTTCTTCATCTACCCATGCAAAAATTGTTGTGCTCTCTTTAATAGCATCTATGTTTCAGCACAACCAGAAACCCTAAGCAGGCTTCTGTGTGTGAGGCTGTCTGGGTGTAGAGGTGGTGCTGTTTTCTTTTGCATGGGTA
Source organism: Merops nubicus (assembly GCF_000691845.1). NCBI lineage: Eukaryota > Metazoa > Chordata > Aves > Coraciiformes > Meropidae > Merops > Merops nubicus. Next base: position 60,861 of record NW_008583477.1, on the reverse strand, counting down.
TATAACAATCACATCAATATGAGTACTGATAACATATGCTTATATTCTGCCGCTTCTGAAACTGCATGTAATATACAGGACTGGAAGATTTATAAGGTCCTAGGCTACTAAATCTTAAGAGTATGTAGGGCTCTGAGGGAGTCAGCAACATGAAATACAATCAGTAAAGGCAATCTGAGAAAGCCCAGCACATGCACCGACCCTTCTTGAAGAGAAGGTTTATCTGGACCCAGAAAGAAGGGCTTCAGTAATTTAAAAATATTTGGCAAGTAGCTTCACTTCTAAATGTGTTGTCTACATGCTGTAATTGTAATATGGGAATGGTATTTAATTTCTGTAAAACCTCCCCCTTCTAATTAGGTCAGTAATTCATTAAATACTGCTTACTTAAACATACCTAAACTAGTTTTAAATTAGCTATCTTGTTTAAGCAGCTCCCAAGTGCTGTCAGGAGTTTTACTTGAGGCAAACTGCTCCAGCATTTATCAAACTGCTCAGACAGACATTTACAGAGGTCACCAGAGATCTATGAGAGTAATACACTGCTATCAGCTAGTTGAAAACCAATTCAGTGATATTTTTTGTGAGCTACACTGTTTACCTTGTATTTTCCAATTTTCATGTATAAATGATTTTACAAAGTAGTTTTAATGAAGTGTGCAGTTAATGTTTAATGCCTAAAGCAGTTTTGTTTTGAGGTTTTAATTTTCAGTGTTTTTCTGTTTAAGTCTTCATTATCTTGCTTTGGTTTTGGTCTGAAAGTATCTAGTATTTAGATCGCTAAAGTATCTTCTGATGGTTTTTAATCTGTCTGATTAGGAATATTGATACTAAGAAAAATCAATATGAATAGACTGTAAACCTTTTTAATAGGGGAGTTTGAACTTTGGGATCTTGTCTGAAGGATTTGTGGATGATTCTGTTAATTCGCATTATCCTCACTGCTTTCCTGTCTTTCTCCCTTTAACGAAATAGTGCTATTTTTTAGATAAAGCAAGAAAATGGAAAAACAAGCTTGCAGACTTTATATGGTGTCTGATTTATAGTGTAACCTTTAGAAAGCCACTGGAATGTGAGTAGGCTTTCCAGTAAATCAGTGTCCAAGCTTAATCAACACGAGCCACTCTGTTAGCTGTTTTTGTTAACTTTAAATTGCTTGTTGTTATACAAATGCATAAATTGCATATTGATATACAAATGATGCTTAGAAAGTACTAACACACACGGTCCCAAAGACTATGTGCTGGTTTAGTATTTGATTAATCAACAGAGAGGCTTATTTGCCTATTTCATGATGGTGTTTTGAAAACTGAACGCTATCAAGCATCCTTTAGATCCTTTGGTGTGTAATGTGTTTTATGTTTAGGAGATTAAAATAATGGCTGGGTCTAATTTGCTGCTATATTCACATTGACCCTTACTGTTTACAGGACAGCCTTTTCTTGCATTGGGAAAATGATTAACCTTTTTACTTCCCTCTCTTTAAAAAACCTTTATCACTCTAGAGTCAACTGAACTGATAAGAGAAACAAAAAAAGTAAAAGCTCAGTTCTGGACATGCTGTTAGTCCTTCTGAAGTAAAGTGAGAGGAAAAGATAATTCCCTGTATGAACTGCATGTTATTTCATACTTAGAAAACATCCTGAGCTCTTTAGAATATGTGCTTTAGAGATGAAGAGCATTTATTGTGCTCTATGCAACACACACATGCTGTCACTCTTCATGTCAGTATAGCTCTTAATGTGATGGTGTTTAAGCTGGTTGGTGTTGAGTGTTATTGTGTGTTTATTTGTATTTTGTTTATTGTAGCTGGATTGTAAGTATATTTGAACAATTTTACTCCTACAAGAATATGCTAGGACCTGCTGATTGTAATGTCTAAATATTTAATTTAGACTAATTGAAACATGCATTCATAGTAATGGAAACAGTTCTTTTTATTTCAGTAGCTGCTGAAGTTCAACTCTCAGCTGTCTCTCTTCCTGTAACTGCATGCTGCTTTTCTCACAGGTAGGTCCTGACTGCCGAGGACTTGCATCAAGGCAAGGACTTCTTTGGGGTTTAACTGCAGTATATTTGCTCAGTATATTGTTGCTTCTTCTGCCTCAGGCACCAGATAGAGCAGCTTGGTCTTGAACTCCCAGGTCTTTGGCTTCTGAGAAGTGAAGTTGCCTAAGGGGAGCTACCCCTTAGCAGAGCTTTTGTTTGGGGTGTTTTGGCTTATACAGGGTAATATCTGTGATGTGGCTTGGAAAACGAACAGCACGTGGCCTTTGGCTATTTGTGTCATATGTGAGAACCAGAGGGGTGTGAGCTTGCCTCAAAGCTACTCAGGACTTTTTCTCCAAAGCCTTGAGGGGTCTCGAGCTAAGAAGGGACAAGGGAAAGTGTGAAATATTTGGCAATAGGGTCCTAAAGTCAAGCGATGCTTTGAATGGATTTTATGTATAACTCATCAAAACATTACCTCTTCAACATCTGTAGGTACCATGTAAAAGAACAGCCACTTGCGTATTCATGCAGAGAGTTTGAGACAGGTGATAATTGCTTTCTAAAATACACTGGGAGTAAAGAAGATAAAATGAAAATGAGAGTGCACATTAAAAAAAATAGCTATAAACTGGTTGCTGACTTACTTAAGAGGGAATCAGAAGACGGATTCACACCATCCAAATAGTTTTAGCATAGGTTATTCTTGTGGCAAAGGGGGCAGAAACAGAATTCTTAGTTGGGAGCAGTTAGCTGAGTTTAGGGAATGGACTTTTTCATATTGCCGTCTGCAAGAGGAAAAGACAGTTTGCCAAGGAGACCATCTTAAGTCCTTTGTTCTTTTTTATGTGTTTGAGAGGAGCACAAGAATACCCAATGTTTAATCAAGCATATTGCAGACATATTTATGCTTTATAAGTTAATAGCTAGATACAAACAGATGCTATTGACATAGCACAAGCATACATGTGGAGATCAGGACAAAAATCCATGGGTGTGTTTGTAAGCCTGTGTTAGAAGCAGATCTGTGCAAACAAGTTAAGTTCATACGTGCTATTTGGTATATTTACATTAAAATGTGCTTTACTTCTGATACTGAAGACATTTTAAAATGTAGATTTAAAAACGATCGAAGAAGATCTTTAGCAAGTGCTTGTTTATAGCTTCATGCATATGTATTAAAATTACAAAATCTATTGATAATCTTTAATCTTTTGTCAGATCAACAGCAGTATTCTGTGAGTAAGTGAAGTTCTACTATTACATACATGCAGCCCAAGGTGAGGAGGAATAATATTTTCTCAGCAGGTGCCAGGAATAATGGAATATTTATTTTTTAAGCTTGACATTACTGTTTTAAAGGCACCAAGCGGTATTGCTGCTGGGACTTCCTCTGTTTCTGTCCTACTTCCTTTTCCTTGCTGAGTACTACCTGGATTTTGTCCTTTATAAACAAGATGTGCAGGTATATCTTTCTAGTTACTTTCCCACCGATGACAGGTCCAAGATTTATTTGGATTTCTGTAATAGCAAAGACTGCTATTAAATTATTTGAAAATACAAACAGAACACAGGAAATCCAGAAATGAGAATGCATAAATACTTTAAGTTTAATTGTATTTGTCTTTCTCTGATCATACTATGTGTATTCCCGAATGTTCTCCTACACACACACATATGTAACCTCTTGCATGTGTCCAGAGCAAGTCAGTCATTCCCAGGTATCCTTCCAACCCAGCACACTGAATTTATAAGCCCCTTTCTACTCAAAGTCACTTTTTGAATGAGCAGCACAAACTTCTTTCTTTTGATGGTAACTGTACTGGTTAAAGATATATCTATCCTTATTTAACTTCCATTATGGAACTGCAGTTTTAGTATTTATTCTGTCAGCTAGTTTATAAGTGCCTTGTTTACCCTTTCTTAGGAGAAAGTCTTGCAAAACCTATTTGTGTTCTTGTTTTTAATCTTATTTATTCAGTTGTTATTTTTTAATACAAATGTGAGATCATGGTAACTGACTAATTATCTAATTCACACAAGAATCTCAATCAATAAGAACTGCTACAATTTTAAGGTGTATGTATATTAGAATGATATACAGGTCTTATCTAAACCACAGAAGATTTTGCTTGGGTAACAGAAATTTTAATGAAATGTGAAATACTGTTTGACAACATCAAACTTTCCCTCATCTGTGAAGCATAGTGTTAACATAATTGGTGAAAAATAAGGCCAGATGTATTACAATTTTCTAATATTAAAAAAGGCTCTGTGTGTGCTTGTCACCTTTTAGAATTACATTACTGGAAGTTAAGCACTAGCAAACTTTGTGGTTTTAAAATATTGAATTTGTTTAATAACAAGAGCCTACTAAGAGTAACACCTGTGATGTTATTTTGGAGAAATGTGTCATTTTCCTGCTCTAAGAAGCTTTGAGAGAGAATATAATTCTCTGTCTTTCAGTGTGGTTAGATTTGTTTTATTATCCTCGAAGGACAGATTGGGAAATGAAAATACAAGAAATCAAAACAGCTTTCCTCAAACCTCATAGTGAAAGAATTTAGAATAGATGAACTAAATTATTGTTACTGAGGATAAAATAGCAATTTGACCTGCTTAGTGGGTTTTCTGGTTCGGATGATGTTCATGTAATCTAGTGAAGTACGTTCAATAAAGTGTGTATTTTAGATGAGAAGAATATGTAAAAGGGGTTATGTAAGCAGTTAACTTCTTCCTCTAAGGGTGCACCTATCCATTCCTGAGGTCTTTCTGTCTCCAACTGTTCTGTTTGGTGTGGAAGTAGGGGCTTTTATTATAGTTTGCTTCATGTGTCCCATTCTCTAGAATCTAATGCTTTATTTCAGTAGCAATTAATTTTTAGCAGTGAAAATAATAAAGGAAAAATAACTGGTTAAAACTGCTGCTGCTTCAGGAGAATTTAAAACTGAAAGTGCAGAAAGGAATAGTATAGATCCTTTTAAGTGGAATTGTGAGAAAATTCCGCCCCCCCATGTATTCTCTTCATATACAGGCTTTCTGAACTGTTAG